>NW_027590930.1:0-67500 GCF_964213995.1 Mustelus asterias
CCCACCAACACGCTCCCCTCCCCAACTCTTTCCCCCTGCAGCTCCGCGAACACCCTCTCTACCTTCCGACCCAACCGCTGCTTCCCCCCCACCCCCCCACCACCACCCCCCCCCCCCCACCCCCCACCATCTCCGAGGGTCTTACCAGACAGACGAGTGGGGTCACAAAACTCCAACACCACTTCATCAAAGGGAGGGGCTGGTATCCCACCATGCACGCGACGTCAAGCATGAAACGGTCTGCTCCTGTAACGAGAGGATGGGGAGAGGGGGGGAGGGCGTTAGGGGAGCGGAAAAGGTTAAAAGGAAAGAGTCCTCGAAGCAGAATGCCTGGAACGGGAGCTGGAGTGAGGCCACTCAGCCCCTCCAACCTGCTCCCCCCCTCATTCTATCAGATCCGATTGCCTCCTCAACTCCACTTTCTGTCCCTCTCCCCTCATAACCCTCGACAACCATCACACACCTGACTTGTGCCTTGTAGATGGTGGACAGGCTTTGGCGGGGGAGTCAGGAGGTGAGTTACTCTCCGCAGGATTCCCAGCCTCTGACCTGCTCTGGGAGCCACAGGATTTATATGGCTGGGTCCAGTTTTTTTTATTCATTGGTGGGTCATGGGCATCGCTGGCTGGGCCAGCATTTATTGCCCATCCCTAGTTGCCCTTGAGAAGGTGGTGGTGAGCTGCCTTCTTGAATCGCTACAGTCCATGTTCTGTGGGTTGACCCACAATGCCGTTAGGGAGGGAATTCCAGGATTTTGATCCAGCAACTGTGAAGGAACGGCGATATATTTCCAAGTCAGGATGGTGAGTGGCTTGGAGGGAAACTTGCAGGTGGTGGGGTCCCCATGTATCTGCTGCCCTTGTCCTGCTAGATGGAAGTGGTCATGGGTTTGGAAGGTGCTGTCTAAGGATCTCTGGTGAATTGCTACAGTGCATCTTGTAGACGGTACACACTGCTGCCGCTGAGCGTCGGTGGTGGAGGGAGTGACTGTTTGCAGATGTGGTTCAGTTTCTGCTCAATGGTGACCCCCAGGATGTTGATAGTGGGGGGGGATTCAGCGATGGGAATGCCAGTGAATGTCAAGGGGAGATGGTTGGATCCTCTCTTGTTGGAGATGGTCATTGCCTGGCGCTTGTGTGGTGTGAATGTTGGGTGGCACAGTGGTTAGCGCTGCTGCCTCACAGCGCCAAGGACCCGGGTTCGATTCCCGGGTCACTGTCTGCACAGAGTCTGCACGTTCTCCCCGTGTCTGCGTGGGTTTCCCCCGGGTGCTCCGGTTTCCTCCCACAGTCTGAAAAATGTGCGGGTTAGGTGGACTGGCCCGAACAGGCGCCGGAGTGTGGCGACTGGGAGAATTTCACAGTAACTTCATTGCAGTGTTAATGGAAGCCTTACTTGTGACTAATAAATAAACTTTAAACTTTACTCGCCACTTGTCAGCCCGAGCCTGGATATTGTCCGGGTCTCGCTGCATTTGGACACGGGCTGCTTCAGTATCTGAGGAGTGGCGAATGGTGCTGAACACTGTGCAGTCAGCAGCGAACATCCCCACTCCTGACCTTCTGATGGAGGGAAGGTCATTGATGAAGCAGCTGAAGATGGCTGGGGCCTCGGACACGACCCTGGGGAACCCCTGCGGACTGACTGAAAGAAAAACGCAGAAAGGGGTACTCACCATAAACCCACGCCACCACTACACACTCCCAGAAAGCTTGCCACAGTAAAGTCATCCCACTTGCTGAGTAATAGTCGAAGATCTGGAAGATGTACATCCCACTCTGTGTGCGTGACGGGAAGGTCGTTGAGAGGTCAATCCTTAAGGTCAGCCTTCGTCCCCCACCGCGCGCGCACCCTCCCTCCCCCACCCCAAACGTTCCCCTCCCCCCACCAACTGTGTCTTGACCCGCTGTGCGGCCCACAGAAAGGTCAGCCAATCAGGCGCCGCCCTTTAAGGTCAAGTTTAGCTTCTCCCTTTGCCCCTTCCCCTCTGACCCCCGCACCCCGATTGGTCAACCAATTGTCTGTCAAGTGGTGAGGTCAATGTAGGGGGAGTTCAGAGGTCAGGGAGAGGGAGGGCGTGCGTGGAGAGGGCCCTGTGGGCGGGGGGGGGGAGGGGGGGCGGGGGGGGGCGTGGTTGTTGGGTGAGAGAATTTAAGAGGTTCACGTCTTCCAAAAAAAAGTTTGGATTTTCTGTTCCCGCCGCCGTGGTAACCTTCTCTCCCCCCCCACCTCACGTGACATCCTCCATCCAGCACCTTCGCTCACATTGGCCCATCTCTCTCCTCTATTGCTGGTGTTTTGTATCTTTCCCGCAGCTTACCTCCCCACCTGGCCTGGTATCAAGGGCACACGGCGAGGGGGGGGTGGTGAATCACGCGGGGGGAGGGGGGGGGAGGGGAGGGGATTGTGATGACGTGGGGAAAGCGGGGAAAGGTCGCCAAGCCGCCACTGAGTTACTGCTCTCAAATAGCAACAGCTGCCCTCAAGGCGGGATGGGGGGTGGTGGGGGTGAGAGGTCAAAGTGCGCGCACTCCAACATGGTGGCAGCGGTGAGGGGGCCCGGCTTACCTGTGTCACCATGGCGAGGTCGATGATGAAACTGAGGCCGATGCAGATGGCCACCGCCACCTCCCGCTGGTATTTGAAGTAATACTTGGAGGGGAAAAGGTCCACGATCCCGGTCACAAATCCCTCGACTCCGACAAACTGGGGAGACAGGAAAGGCGGGAGAGCGGTGAATGGCCATCGGAGTCTCCCCATCCCCTCCATCCCCCATGACAGCAGACAACCCAACTCTCCTCAGTCCCCCGCAAACCCCACAACTGCCCACGAAGGTCCATTGGCTACGGGTTTAATGGCCAACATGAGCTCCCCTCACCCCTCCACCGCAGTAACACATCCCCACTCTGCCTCACGGGAGGGCATGTCAGACAGAAACTGATCCCGAGACTTAGAAGGAGATATCAGGGACAGGCAACCAAAAGCTCAGTCAAAGAGGCTGGTTTTTAAGGAGCGTCTTAAAGGAGGAGAGAGAGAGACACACACAGAGAGGGAGAATCAGAGAGAGAGACAGAGAGAGAGAGAGACAATGAGAGAGAGAGAGAGACAGGGAGAGAGAGAGACAGAGAGACAGAGACAGAGAGAGAGACACACAGAGAGAGAGAGAGATAGAGACAGAGAGAGGAGACAGAGAGAGAGGGAGAGAGAGAGCGAGAAAGAGAGAGAGAGAGACAGGAGAGAGACAGAGAGAGAGAGAGAGAAATAGATAGAGAGAGAGACAGAGAGAGAGAAACAGAGAGAGAGAGACAGAGAGAGAGAAACAGTCGTGAATGTAGCCCAGTCCATCACACAAACCGCCTCCCATCCATTGACTCTGTCTACACTTCCCGCTGCCTCGGAAAGGTAGCCAGCATAATTAAGGACCCCACACACTTATATACATAAGTCTGAGGTCACGTACCGACCGACTTAAGAACAGCTTCTTTCCTGCTGCTGTCAGACTTTTGAATGGACCTACCTCGCATTAAGTTGATCTTTCTCTACACCCTAGCTATGGCTGTAACACTACATTGTGTACTCGTTTCCTTCTCTATGAATGGTATGCTTTGTCTGTATCGCGCGCAAGAAACAATACTTTTCACTGGATGCTAATACATGTGACAATAATAAATCAAATCACATCAGTGAGATAGAAAGGGAGAGAGACAGAGAGAGAGAGAGACAGAGAGAGACAGAGAGCGAGACACAGAGAGAGAGAGAGAGAGAGAGAGAGACAGACAGAGAGAGACAGAGAGCGAGACAGAGAGAGAGTGAGACAGAGAGAGAGTGAGACAGAGAGAGAGTGAGACAAGAGAGAGAGTGAGACAAGAGAGAGAGTGAGACAGAGAGAGAGTGAGACAGAGAGAGAGTGAGACAGAGAGAGAGTGAGACAGAGAGAGAGTGAGACAGAGAGAGAGTGAGACAGAGAGTGAGACAGAGAGAGTGAGACAGAGAGAGAGTGAGACAGAGAGAGAGTGAGACAGAGAGAGAGTGAGACAGAGAGAGAGAGTGAGACAGAGAGAGAGAGTGAGACAGAGAGAGAGAGTGAGACAGAGAGAGAGAGTGAGACAGAGAGAGAGAGTGAGACAGAGAGAGAGAGTGAGTCAGAGAAAGAGACAGACAGAGAAAGAGACAGAGAGACAGGGAGAGAAACACAGAGAGCGACAGAGAGAGAGAGAGACAGAGAGCTAGACAGACAGAGAGAGACAGAGACAGAGAGAGAAAAAGAGAGTCAGTGAGGTAGAGAGGTTTAGGGAGGAAATTCCAAAGCTTAGGGCCCCCCAGGCAGCTGAAGGCACGGCCGCCAATGGTGGAGCGATGGGAATCGAGGGATGCTCAAGAGGCTGGAATTGGAGGAGCGCAGAGATCTCAGAGGGTTGTAGGAGGTTACAGAGATAGGGAGGGTTGTAGGGGCTGGAGGAGGTTACAGAGATAGGGAGGATTGTAGGGGCTGGAGGAGGTTACAGAGATAGGGAGGATTGTAGGGGCTGGAGGAGGTTACAGAGATAGGGAGGATTGTAGGGGCTGGAGGAGGTTACAGAGATAGGGAGGGTTGTAGGAGCTGGAGGAGGTTACAGAGATAGGGAAGGTTGTAGGGGCTGGAGGAGGTTACAGAGATAGGGAGGGTTGTAGGGGCTGGAGGAGGTTACAGAGATAGGGAGGGTTGTAGGAGTTGGAGGAGGCTAGTGATAGGGAGTGTTGTAGGGGCTGGAGGAGGTTACAGAGATAGGGAGGGTTGTAGGGGCTGGAGGAGGTTACAGAGATAGGGAGGGTTGTAGGGGCTGGAGGAGGTTACAGAGATAGGGAGGATTGTAGGGGCTGGAGGAGGTTACAGAGATAAGGGGGGGTTGGCGAGAAGGGGTTGGAAAGCGAGGGTGTGAATTTGGAAATGGAAGTGTTACTGGACTGGGAGGCAGTGTGGGTCAGCGAGCCCGGGGGGACGGGGGCGGGGGGGGGGGGGGGGGGGGGGGTGATGGGGAAATGGGATTGGGTTCTGGTTCACAGCTTGTCTTGTTGTGATTTGAACTCTGATCTCGGAGTTGGTTTAAATTGCAGATTGCTGCAGATCTGGAATCATTTGCCTTTGCTGCTATAAACTTGGATTTGTAATCTTATCTTTTTACCACCCGTTTTTCGTCCTTGCCCTGAGTTTCTAACCTCTCAGTCACATGAGAAACTCTGAGTCACATGAATCACATGAGAACTCTGATAGAATGAATATAAACGCAAGTTTGGAAAGGTTGAACAGGTCTTATCGAAGGCGGCCTGATTGAGGCCTTTAAAATGATAGAGGGAGTTTTGATAGGGTTGAAGTTGATAAGAATGTGTGTACGTGTGTGTGTGTGTGTGCGTGTCCATGTATGTGTGTGTGTGTGCACATGTGTGCATGGCAGGGGGTGGGGGAGACCTAGGAGACCTGGTCACTAATAAATCCAAGGGGGGGGGAATTGAGGAGAAGGTTCTTTATCCAGAGAGTGGGGAGAGTGTGGAAGTCGCTCCCACAGGGAGTGGTTGAGGTGAATCCAGTAGATGTGTTTGGGGCAGGGGAGGAAGCTGGATAAACACATAAGGGGGAAAGGAATAGAAGGAAATGGGGGATGGGGGCGTGGGAGGAGGCTGATGGGGGGGGGCAGAAAAACAGGCACAGAGCAGAGGGGCCGAATGGCCCATTTCTGAGGTTGTGTATGCTATCTCGGGTGTGGGAAATAGCCCAATAGTTAATAGGGTTTGCGGGAGGAGAGTTAGAAAGGGGATGAGTCGCTTATTAAATCTAACAAACAAACAAAGAAAAAGGCCAGCATCGATTTTCAAAGACCTGAATGCATATTTTGAGGGCACGTTACATATGAACATTATGCATTCAACACCAGAGTTCAGCTTGAAAAATGAAGCAAATTGAACATTACGTCACGGCAGTAAGGAAGTTAGCACAAATGGATGAATTTGGACAGATACAGATCAGCCCTGGGGGGGGGGGGGGGGGGGGGGGGTGAGAGACCCTCACAGTGAGTGGAAGTCTAACAAAAATGAGAAACTGGCGCCAAAGAAAGCGATAGGTGCGTGTCAGAATGCGGAAAGCGTGAAGCATCAGCTGGAGCATATGTCTGGCCGGGCAGACCAGGGCATAGGTTATGCTGAGAGACAGGTCTGAGCCAGAAGAGCTGGACAATCGCAGTCAAAGGGCGGGATGTAGATACTGCGGAGGGCCGCACACCCAGTGTGGGGAAAGCAGTGTTTGGATGCAGTGGGTGCAGCATCATTTTGCTGACAAGTTCTTGGCCATGAAGAATCGCGAAACAAGCTGATGCAGAAGGCCACTGGAGAGTTTTCAGCAAAGGAGTTCGGATGAAGAACCAATACAACGGGTTGGTACAGTCAGGTCCACGGGTAAGAGTGGCTGCTGCCGTGAGATTTGATTTGATTTATTATTGTCACATGTATTAGCATATAGTGAAAAGCTTTGTCTCTTGCACGCTATACAGACAAAGCATACCGTTCATAGAGAAGAAGAGGGTGCAGAATGTAGTGTTACAGTCACAGCTAGGGGTGTAGAGAAAGATCAACTTAATGCAAGGTAGGTCCATTCAAAAGTCTGACAGCAGCAGGGAAGAAGCTGTTCTTGAGTCGGTTGGTACGTGACCTCAGATTTTTGTATCTTTTCCCCGAAGGCAGAAGGTGGAAGAGAGAATGTCCGGGGTGTGTGGGGTCCTTGATTATGCTGGCTGCTTTTCCGAGTCAGCAGGAAGTGTAGACGGAGTCAATGGATGGGAGGCTGGTTTGAGTGATGGACTGGGCTTCGTTCACGACCCTTTGTGGTTTCTTGCGGTCTTGGGCAGAGCAGGAGCCCCAGACCGAGCTGTGATACAACCAGAAAGAATGCTTTTTATGGTGCATCTGTAAAAGTTGGTGAGAGTTGTCGCCGACATGCCAAATTTCCTTCGTCTTCTGAGAAAGTAGAGGTGTTGGTGGGGCTTTCTTAACTATAGTGTCGGCATGGGGGGGACCAGGACAGGTTGTTGGTGATCTGGACACCTATAAACCTGAAGCTCTCGAGCATAGAGGGGGAGTGCTGAGGGGACAGGAAATGCCAGACATGATGCTCCTGCGTCTGGCAACAAAACGACCGTTGCAGATCTGCCCGCGGTGGCTCACCTTGGCAATTTGATAACAAAGTTCTCGGAGGTCAGAGTGAGGCCGTGTCACAGAACCATTAGGGCTTTGCAGGAGGCCATTTGGTCCATCGCGTCTGGCACTGGCCCTCCAAATCATGACAATGCCATTCCCCTGCCTTTTCCCTGTACCCCCCCCGAACCCCCGCTGTACCCCCCCGTACTCTCCCAGTAGCCCCCCCCCGTACCCACCCCGTACCCCACCTCCCCGTACCTCCCCCTGTACCCACTGCCACCCCCACCTCACGAATTTGAACATCCCTATCAAATCTTCTCCTCCCCAAGGAGAACTGTCCCAATCTCTCCTCGCAACTGAAGATTCTCTTCCCATTTTTTAAGTTTATTTATTGGTGTCACAAGTAGGCTTACATTAACACTGCAATGAAGTTACTGTGAAAATCCCAGAGTCGCCACTGTCCGGCGCCTGTTCGGGTACAGTGAGGGAGAATTTAGCACGGCCAATCCACCTAACCAGCACGTCTTTCGGACTGTGGGAGGAAACCGGAGCACCCGGAGGAAACCCACGCAGACACGGGGAGAAGGTGCAGACTCTGCACAGACGGTGACCCGAGCCGGGAATCGAAGCTGGGTCCCTGGCGCTGTGAGGCAGCAGTGCTAACCACCGCGTCTCCGTTTGCTAACGTCTTCTGCGCTCTCTCTCCCCGATGTGTTTGCGAAACTTACACCAACAGAGCACAGAGTTCTGAGAACCCAGCGAAATGGTAAGAGGAGGATCGAGAGTCCCAGAGGGGAGATGGGACACAGCAAATTGGTCGGAGCAAGTCTAAAGCTCGGAACAGGTAACACTGAACGCGTGATTCACAACGAGTCGCAATGCACAAAACCACCAGCGTCGGAACAGATCCCGGAGCAGGACAAAGGTGATCTTATGGGGTTTGGGTTAATCTCCTGTCAGGAAGTCAGAATGAAAGGTATATTGGATGAGAGGAGAAACTGATTAGTATTTAGCTGGACTGAGGACTTGTGAGACGGCGATTAGATTAGCAGCAAGCGTGAAACAGATACTCATCTTAAGTAAAGTGGAGACTGGCCATCTCAGCGCCTGGGATTGTAGCCAAGGTCAGTTGTAAAGCAGGGCACTCTCCGAGAGAGAGTCAAGCTGTTCTGAGGGAAGTCTGTCTGTGTCAGATCCCATAACTTTCTACTCTAAACCAGAAGAAAGGTTACCTCAATGAAAGCTACTGATCCTGCCTGCTGATTATAACTATAGCCAAATTTGCAGATGACACAAAAATAGGTGGACAGTAATTTGCAGTAAGGAAATAAGAACCTTACAAATGGATATAAATAGGTTAGGAGAGTGGGCCAGAATGCGGCAGATAGAGTTTAACGTGGATAAGTGTGAGGAGGTCATGCATTTCGGTCGGAAAAATGGGAAGGCGACTTATTATCTAAATGGGGAGAGACTTCGGGGCGTTCTGGTGCAGAGGGATCTGGGTGTCCTTGTTCATGAGTCACAGAAAACTAACATGCAGGTACAGCAGATAATAAAGAAAGCGAATGAAATGTGGGCTTTTATAGCTAAAGGAATAGAATATAAAGGTGAGGAAGTATTGTTGCAACAATACAAGGCATTGGTGCGACCGCACCTGGAGTATTGTGCACAGTTTTGGTCCCCGTATTCGAGGAAAGATGTCGTGGGATTGGAGGCAGTTCAGAGGAGGTTCACTAGATTGATTCCAGAGATGAGGGGGTTTGCCGTGTGAAGAGAGATTGAACAGTTTGGGCCGATACTCTCTGGAATTTAGAAGAATTCTAAATTGAGGTATACAAGATGATAAAAGGTATGGATAAAGTAGACGTGGAGCGGATGCTTCCTCTTGTGGGGCATTCTCGGACGAGAGGTCATAGTCTTAAAATAAGGGGTATCAAATTTAAAACAGAGAGAAACTACTTCTCCCAAAGGGTTGTGAATCTGTGGAATTCGCTGCCCCAAAGAGCGGAGGATGCTGGGACAGTGAGTAAATTTAAGGAGGAGTTAGACAGATTTTTAATTGGTGATGGGGTTGAAGGGTTATTGGGGAGAAGGCAGGAAAATGGGGATGAGGAGCATATCAGATATGATCGAATGGCGGAGCGGACTCAATGGGCCGAATGGCCTCATTCTGCTCCTATACCTTATAAACTTATTTGCTGGATTTAGCGCATTAAAACCTATGGGATGTTGTTTTGGGGAAGGTGTATTCTCAGAGTTTAGGAAAGTAGATCGATTTGGATTTGGGGAAAATTTAAGTATATCATCTGGGTAACCATTAGTGTACTTAATTGTAAGTTTTTTTTCTACTTGTTGCGCGTTTTAAAGTTTAATAAACTTTTTTGTTATTTGAATGCCTTACAACAAGACTGATCCCATTTCTTCACTGGCTTTGATCTATTCAATCGCTGAACTAAGTCATTAAGAACCGACGTTCCACAATTCTCTTCCAGGATTTGGGAAGCCCTCGCATTGAACATCAATGGGATTCCCAACACTACCAGCAGACTATTATCTAGAGTCATAGAGTTTTACCGCACAGGGGGAAGGCAGTGGCATCGTGGTATTGTCACTGGCCCAGTAATCCCAAGACCCAGAGCAAGATCTGGGGACCCAGGTTTGAATCCTGGCACGGCAAGAAAGTGAAATTTGAATTCAGTTTTTAAAAAAAAAAGGAAACCTGGAATTAAAATTAAGGTGGCTGTGAAACGATTGTCGTTTTAAAAAAAAAACCATCTGGTTCACCAGTGCGAAGGAAATCTACCTTTTCTATCGATGGGGGCTGGAGTATAGAAACATAGAAGATAGGAGAAAGAGGAGGCCATTCGGCCCTTCGAGCCTGCCCCTCCACGATAATGGCTGCTCATCCAACTCAATAGCCTAATCCTGCTCTCTCCCCATAACCTTTGATCCCTTTCGCCCCCAAGTGCTATATCCAGCCGCCTCTTGAATACATTCAATGTTTTGGCATCAACTGAGGTAATGAATTCCACAGACTCACCACTCTTTGGGTGAAGAAATGTCCCCTCACCTCCGTCCTAAATGGTCAACCCTGAATCCTCAGACTGTGACCCCTGGTTCTGGACACCCCCCACCATCAGGGAACATCCTCCCTGCATCTACCCTGTCTAGTCCTGTTAGAATTTTATAAGTCTCTGTGAGATCCTCCCCTCATTCGTCTGAACTCCAGCAAAAACAATCCTAATCTAGTCAATCTCTCCTCATACATCAGTCCCGCCATCTCCGGAATCAGCCTGGTAAACCTTCGCTGCACTCCCTCGCGAGCAAGAACATCCTTCCTCAGAAAAGGAGACCAAAACTGCACACAGTACCCCAAGTGTGGCCTCACCAAGGCCCTGTATAATTGCAACAACACATCCCTCGCTCCTGTACTCGAAACCTCTCGCTATGAAGGCCAGCGTACCATTTGCCTTCTTTACCACCTGCTGCACCTGCATGCTTACCTTCAGAGACTGGGATACGAGGACACCCAGGTCCCGCTGCACACTCCCCTCTCCCAATTTACAGCCATTCAGGTAGTAACCTGCCTTCTTGTTCTTGCTTCCAAAGTGAATAACCTCACACTTATCCAAATTTTACTGCGTCTGCCATTGATTAGCCCACTCACCCAACCTGTCCCGATCATGCTGAAGGATCTCTGCATCCTCGTCACACTTCACCCTCCCACCCAACTTGGTATCATCTGCAAACTTTGAGATGTTACGTTTTGTTCCCTCATCCAAATCATTCATATATATGAATAGCTGGAGTCCCAGCACTGATCCCTGTGGCACCCCGCTAGTTACTGCCTTATAAAAGTAAAGAGGTGTTGCTGCAACTTTGCAAGGTAGCAGTGAGGCCAGATTTGGAATACCGTGGCCAATTTTGGTCCCCTGATTTAAGGCAAGATATATTATCATTGGAGGAAGTGCAGGTGAGGTTTAACTAGGATGATCCTAGGTATAGAGGGACTGAGCTATACAGTACAGAGAAAGGCCTTTCGGCCCATTGAGTCTGTGCCGGTCTAAGGCAAACCACCCAACTATTGGGCATGAACCAATAGGCAAGATGTGGTCCTGGGACGCAGAGCGAGAAACGGCATTTGCCACGATTGCCGGGCACTGATGGTATGAGTGGCAAAGTCACCTTATGGCGTAACGCCAGACGGGCCTAGGAGCCTCTCTGGATGTCGCCAAAGCTGGTCACACTTATGGCAAGCAGAACGGTGCTACGCCCGGGTGGAGGCTGACTCCCTGGCACATTGTTTTTGTTTGGAACGCGAGCACTTTCACATGGATCCGCCCGGGCGCGGTGATGTAACTATGGAGTCCACCCAGGCGGGGGAGGAGGGGGGGCCTCCGAAACACCCTTCGCAAACCGCCGTACCCTTCACTTTGAAACAACTGCCAAGGACGCTACTCTACTTCACCAAGAGGGAAGCTGAGGAGGCGACAGCCTAGTGGTATTATCGCTACACTATTAATCCAGAAACTCAGCTAATGTTCTGGGGGACCCGGGTTCGAATCCCGCCACGGCAGATGGTGGAATTTGAATTCATTAAAAATAATAAATATCTGGAATTAAGAATCTACCGATGACCAGGAAACCATTGTCGATTGTCGGAAAAACCCATCTGGTTCACTAATGTCCTTTAGGGAAGGAAATCTGCCATCCTTACCCAGTCTGGCCTACATGTGACTCCAGAGCCACAGCAATGTGGTTGACTCTCAACTGCCCTCGGGCAACTAGGGATGGGCAATAAATGCCGGCCAGCCAGCGACGCCCGTGTCCCACGGATGAATAAAAAAAAGCTACAACAGAGTGTGACATTTTCCAGGTTCCACCAGCGGCAGCAGTTAAGACATGTTCCGGCAGCCATCGGAGACACTGACTCTGACAAAGCACCTCACTCAAGTCAATCTTCGATTCGACGAGAAGCAGTGATGGAACATAGAAAATAGGGGCAGGAGGAGGCCATTCGGCCCTTCGAGCCTGCTCTGCCATTCAATATAAGAACATAAGAAATAGGAGCAGGAGTAGGCCATCTAGCCCCTCGAGCCTGCCCCGCCATTCAATAAGATCATGGCTGATCTGACGTGGATCAGTACCACTTACCCGCCTGATCCCCATAACCCTTAATTCCCTTACCGATCAGGAATCCATCCATCCGCGCTTTAAACATATTCAGCGAGGTAGCCTCCACCACCTCAGTGGGCAGAGAATTCCAGAGATTATGGATTATGATTATGAATATGATCATGGCTGATCCTCTATGTCAAAGCCACTCCCCGCTCTCTCCCCATACCCCTGGATCGCTTTAGAGTCTCGAAATCTATTGATTTCCTTCTTAAATATATTCAGTGATTTGGCCTCCACAGCTTTCTGTGGGAGAGAATTCCACAGGCTCACCACCCTCTGAGTGAAGAAATTTCTCCTCATCTCAGTCCTAAATGGCCCACTCTGTATCCTGAGACTGGGACCCCTTGTTCTAGACCCCTAGCCAGAGGAAACAACATTCCTGCACCCAGTCTGTCCAGCCCTGTCAGAACTTTATACACTTCAATGAGATCCCTTCACATTTTTCTAAATCCCAGTGAATACAGGCTCGGTCGACCTGATCTCTCCTTGTAGGATAATCCTGCCATCCCAGGGATAAATCCCAGTGAATACAGGCCCGATCGACCCGATCTCTCCCCGTACGACAATCCTGCCATCCCAGGGATAAATCCCAGTGAATGCAGGCCCGGTCGACCCAATCTCTCCTCGTAGGACAATCCTGCCATCCCAGGGATAAATCCCAGTGAATACAGGCCCGGTCGACCCAATCTCTCCCCGTAGGACAATCCTGCCATCCCAGGGATAAGTCCCAGTGAATACAGGCCTGGTCGACCCGATCTCTCCCCATAGGACAATCCTGCCATCCCAGGGATAAATCCCAGTGAATACAGGCTCGGTCGACCCGATCTCTCCCCGTAGGACAATCCTGCCATCCCAGGGATAAATCCCAGTGAATACAGGCTCGGTCGACCCGATCTCTCCCCGTACGACAATCCTGCCATCCCAGGGATAAATCCCAGTGAATACAGGCTCGGTCGACCCGATCTCTCCCCGTACGACAATCCTGCCATCCTAGGAATCAGTCTGGTGAACTTTCGCTGCTCTCCCTCTGTGGCAAGTATGTCCTTTCTTAGATAAGACGACCAAAACTGCACACAATACTCCGGGTGTGGTCTCACTAAGGCCCTGTACAGCTGCAGTCAGACATCCCTGCTCCTGTACTCGAGTCCTCTCGCAATGAGGGCCAACATATCGTTTGAAAAAGATGGTTTGAGGAAATCAAGGACACATCCTGTGGTCACGAGAGGAGATTGGGCATGCCCAGATGGAATGACGTACCAAGGTGGCATCACGCACAAGCAAAATATAGCCATCACCCCTCAGATGAGAGAGGAGAGGAGGGAGGCTGAAGCCTTTCCCCGCAAGATATCGAGGAACTGAGTCGACTCTGAGAAAGGCAAGGGATAAGCTTTACTAGCCAAACATGAAATTAACGACCACACTGGTCAGTGTGGTGCGTGTAACAAGTGCCAAGCTAAAGAACCACTGATGACACATGACATCCCAGACAGACCAGTATGGCAGGAACTGATTATCTCGCCACTAGTGGGTGACTATTCTGACGACTGGGAGCTAAGCCAGCTGACCTCGATGATGAAGTGAGAGCTCCTGAAAGCCCGCTTCAGTTGGTAGCCGTTTGTGACGAGTGACAGTGGCCCTCGGTTCACAAGCGAAGAATTCAGCCGATTCTCAGAGGATCGTGGTGGGAGGGATTCGCTGCCACATATCGTCTCCACACTATCCCCAGTTGGAAGGGAATGGCTGAGGCGGCGGTGGAAATCGCCAAGGAGACCCGTCAACAAATCGAGCAAATCAAGCACACACGGACGCGAGGCAAGACTCGAGTAGAGAAACGCACCGACAGAAGGCAGGGAATAGTAGTCCTGTCCAGAGACTGATGTCACGCTGCACGAAACAGCTTTTGAAGCCAGCAGTAACAGGCATGGGGGAAAAGTAAAAATCTAACCATCTCCCCTTGACATTCAATGGCATTCCCATCGCTGAATCCCCCCCACTATCAACATCCTGGGGGTCACCATTGAGCAGAAACTGAACTGGACCCAGCCATATAAATACTGTGGCTCCCAGAGCAGGTCAGAGGCTGGGAATCCTGCGGAGAGTAACTCACCTCCTGACTCCCCCCAAAGCCTGTCCACCATCGACAAGGCACAAGTCAGGAGTGTGATGGAATACTCTCCCACTCGCCTGGATGAGCGCGGCTCCGACAACACTCGAGAAGCTCGACACCATCCGGGACAAAGCAGCCCCCCCCCCCGCTCGATCGACACGCTAACCCCCCACCCTCAACATTCACTCCCTCCACCACCGACGCACGGCGGCAACACAAGCAAAATATAGCCATCACTCCTCAGATGAGAGGACAGGCGGGAGGCTGAAGCCTTTCTACAAGATGCACCACAGCGACTCGCCAAGGCTGCTTCGACAGCGCCGCCCAAACTCGCCACCTCTACCCCCTAGAAGGACAAGGGCAGCAGACGCCATGGGGAACACCCACCACCTGCAAGTTCCTCCCCTGCAAGCCCCCACCCCACACACACACACACACCATCCTGACTTGGAAATATATCGGCCATTCCTTCACTGTGTCTGGGTCAAAATCCTGGAACTCCCTCCCTAACAGCACTGTGGGTGTACCTACACCACCCGGGACTGCAGCGGGTTCAAGGTGGCAGCTCACCCACCACCTTCTCGAGGGGGGGGGGGGGGGGAGATGGAGGATAAATGCTAGACCTGGCCAGCGAAGCCCACATTCATAAATAGATTTTTAAAAATGTTCCAACAGTGAGAAAACCGATCCAAGATGGCGCCAGATCGAGGTGACTTCTTCTAAGCTGCGCCCAGTATACCTTCTAATTCTATCTTTTATTCTCATTCTGCGCTTCTCAAACTTTATTCCAACTCTTTTAAACTCACTAGCAATGTTTTAATTCGATCTCTTACAGATTTGGCGCACTAAGTTGATCTGAGTAACACTGCATTCTGCACTCTCTCCTTTCCTTCTCTATGAACGGTATGCTTTGTCTGTATAGCGCGCAAGAAACAATACTTTTCACTGTATCCCAATACATGTGACAATAATAAATCAAATCAAATCTTCACAGCAATCGGGTTGGTCGGAGGGGAGGGAGCTCACTCGCTTAATGAAGTACAAAAGGGCGGCACGGTAGCACAGTGGTTAGCACTGCTGCCTCACAGCTCCAGGGTCCCGGGTTCGATTCCCGGCTCGGGTCACTGTCTGTGTGGAGTTTGCACATTCTCCTCGTGTCTGCGTGGGTTTCCTCCGGGTGCTCCGGTTTCCTCCCACAGTCCAAAGATGTGTGGGTTAGGTTGATTGGCCAGGTTAAAAAAAAAAAAATTGCCCCTTAGAGTCCTGGGATGTGCAGGTTAGAGGGATTAGTGGGTAAATATGTGGGGGTGGGATTGTGGTCGGTGCAGACTCGATGGGCCGAATGGCCTCCTTCTGCACTGTAGGGTTTCTATGATTCTATGAAAACTCACATCGATTCCAGAGGCCCACATGTCCCCCGCAACGTGATGGAACAACAACTGTCACCACGGCAACAGGAGCCATGGGAACAACACTCTCTGGACAAAGTACCTCCCCCTGACCAATGTCAAGGAGCACGTCTTCCATTGGGAGACCTGCATAGCTGGAGGACCAAACCAGTTGTTAATGCATGAGAAACAGTGGGTAACTTGGGGAACTCACAGTCACACAGGGTCGAGCATGCAAATGCATCTTTGGTCCGCTCAGAGAGAAAAAGGGGCTGGTTGTATTCTTTTTGGGGGTTTTGGGAATGCTACCTTGTTCTGCATGACTAACTAGCTCGTCATAGTCATCTGACTCTGCCACGAGTCCACCCCTGAACACAGACATCTTAAGGTCAGTCGAATAAAGCCTCTAATAGAAACACACACTGATGAAATGCAGCTGTAGTTATAATTGCATCAATCAAGAGCTAAACATCCCAAAATATTGCGTAACTAGGGACAGAGGGAGGGACAAATTCCACAACCTCCCACCCCGGCCCCCTGAGATCTTGGGTCACGACTCATCAGTTCGAGGTTACGAACCTTCCCGGGTTGCGAACGCACCCTTCAGAGTTACGAACCTTGCTGCCCACCCCCAATCAACACCTCGCCCAGGCCGGCCCATGTTCGCCAATCGCACCCCCTCCAACCGTACCACCGACTCCCGCTGACAACCTTACCAGACTGCCCAGTCCAAGGAGCAGCAGCATGATGAAGAAGAGGGCAGCCCAAACTTGGGGCAAAGGCATCAGGGTCACAGCCTTTGGGTAGGCAATGAAGGCCAAACCAGGTCCTGGAAAAGAGCACACCAACCGTTCAGTCATTATTGCAAGAGAACAGAGGGTCAATGCTGGATAACTTGGGGAACTCACAGTCACACATGATCATGCATGAAGGCGGGGGGGGGGGGGAACAGGAACAGGAGGAAGCCCATTTAGCCCCTCTTGAGCCTGTCACACAGGAACAGGAGGAGGCCACTCAGCCCCCTTCTCGAGCCTGTTACACAGGAACAGGAGGAGGCCATTCAGCCCCTCTCCAGCCTGTTACACAGGAATAGGAGGAGGCTATTCAGCCCTCTCTCTCTCGAGCCTGTTACACTGGAACAGGAGGAGGCCCATTCAGCCCCCTTCTCGAGCCTGTTACACAGGAACAGGAGGAGGCCATTCAGCCCCTCTCCAGCCTGTGACACAGGAATAGGAGGAGGCCATTCAGCCCTCTCTCTTTCGAGCCTGTTACACTGGAACAGGAGGAGGCCATTCAGCCCCTCTCTCGAGCCTGTTACACAGGTACAGGAGGAGGCCATTTCAGACCCTCAGAGCATGAAGAAACAGGGGGATATATTGGGGAAATCTATGCCAAGGTGCTCTGCCCACTTACCTGATTCTGCCACCTCAGAGATATCCACTCCTCGTTCCTGCGCCATGAATCCCAAGATGGAGAAGACAACGAACCCGGCGAAGAAACTGGTCCCACTGTTCACCAAGGCCAGTATGAAGGCATCCCTAAGATAAGGTACAGCACGGGGTTAGATACAGAGTAAAGCTCCCTCTACACTGTCCCCATCAAACACTCCTAGGACAGGGACAGCACAGGGTTAGATACAGAGTAAAGCTCCCTCTACACTGTCCCCATCAAACACTCCCAGGACAGGTACAGCACGGGGTTAGATACAGAGTAAAGCTCCCTCTACACTGTCCCCCATCAAACACTGCCAGGACAGGTACTGCACGGGGTTAGATACAGAGTAAAGCTCCCTCTACATTGTCCCCATCAAACACTCCCAGGACAGGTACAGCACGGGGTTAGATACAGAGTAAAGCTCCCTCTACACTGTCCCCTATCAAACACTCCCAGGACAGGTACAGCACGGGGTTAGATACAGAGTAAAGCACCCTTTACACTGTCCCCATCAAACACTCCCAGGACAGGTACAGCACGGGGTTAGATACAGAGTAAAGCTCCCTCTACACTGCCCCCATCAAACGCTCCCAGGACAGGTACAGCACGGGGTTAGTTACAGAATAAAGCACCCTTTACACTGTCCCCATCAAACACTCCCAGGACAGGTACAGCACGGGGTTAGATACAGAGTAAAGCTCCCTCTACACTGTCCCCATCAAACACTCCCAGGACAGGTACAGCACGGGGTTAGATACAGAGTCAAGCTCCCTCTACACTGTCCCCATCAAACACTCCCAGGACAGGTACAGCACGCGGTTAGATACAGAGTAAAGCTCCCTCTACACTGTCCCCATCAAACACTCCCAGGACAGGTACAGCACGGGGTTCGATACAGAGTAAAGCTCCCTCTACACTGTCCCCATCAAACACGGTAAGAAGTCTCACAACACCAGGTTAAAGTCCAACAGGTTTATTTGGTAGCAAGTACCATAAGCTTTCGGAGCACTGCTCCTTCGTCAGATGGAGTGGAAATGTGCTCTGAAACAGTGCAAACAGACAAAATCAAGTTGCAGAATACTGATTAGAATGCGAATCCTACAGCCAGCCAGGTCTTAAAGGTACAGACAATGTGGGCGGAGGGAACATTAAACAGAGGTTAAAGAAATGTGTATTGTCTCCAGACAGAACAGCTAGTGATTTTGTCTGTTTGCACTGTTTCAGAGCACATTTCCACTCCATCTGACGAAGGAGCAGTGCTCCGAAAGCTTATGGTATTTGCTACCAAATAAACCTTTTGGACTTTAACCTGGTGTTGTGAGACTTCTTACTGTGTTCACCCTAGTCCACCGCCGGCAACTACACACCATCAAACACTCCCAGGACAGGTACAGCACGGGGTTAGATACAGAGTAAAGCTCCCTCTACACTGTCCCCATCAAACACTCCCAGGACAGATACAGCACGGGGTTAGATACAGAGTAAAGCTCCCTCTACACTGTCCCCATCAAACACTCCCAGGACAGATACAGTGCGGGGTTAGATACAGAGTAAAGCTCCCTCTACACTGTCCCCATCAAACACTCCCAGGACAGATACAGTGCGGGGTTAGATACAGAGTAAAGCTCCCTCTACACTGTCCCCATCAAACACTCCCAGGACAGATACAGCACGGGGTTAGATACAGAGTAAAGCTCCCTCTACACTGTCCCCATCAAACACTCCCAGGACAGGTACAGCACGGGGTTAGATACAGAGTAAAGCTCCCTCTACACTGTCCCCATCAAACACTCCCAGGACAGGTACAGCACGGGATAGATACAGAGTAAAGCTCCCCTCTACACTGTCCCCATCAAACACTCCCAGGACAGATACAGAGCGGGGTTAGACACAGTTGTTGAAGTCACTGTGGGAGCCAGAAGTTTGCTTCAGAACATGCCGTGCGATAGCGGGTCTCAGTACGGGATGATTTGTGTACAAATGCAATGCCCCACCCAGGTGAATAGCTGCAAAAACCTCTGAGATTTCTAAACTGGCTGGTTTAGCTTTGTGGGGGCGGGATGTGATGGTGCATCGGGAGTGAGGGGTGGATGGGAGAGGTTAGGGGTTGCCAAGTTTGGAGGCCTTCGAGGTTGGTGGGGGAGAAGGGGGGGGCGGTAGGCTTCCCTTGATGGCATTCCCACTTCACCAGGACAGGGATCTGTGTCTGCCGCCTTTTGGGAGGGTGGGGGAGGGCTGGCACTCCAGCGGAAGAGGGCATTGGGGAAGGCAATGGGTCCACTCACCCCACCCTGTTGCGATGTTGGGTAGAGTTACTGTAGATTGGGAGGTAGGGAGTTAGTGTTTGTAACATTGTAAAATGCTCAGGGGGAGACAGCATCGCAAGGTCCCGTTAAAAGGCGGCGCTTTTTCTGTGCTTAGAGATTTAAAATGTGAGTACACTGAGAGCCCAAACTGAAACATTTGTATCGAAAGGCCAAGCAGCAGGGTTACCAAGACAACAGGCTTTTGAATTCAGCCAATCAATTTGAATCAGGCACTTAGATACCAAGAACCTGTTAAATTTAAATCCGCTGGTTTTGACAACCTCGGACCAATCCTATTGTGGGAAATCTTGATTTGCCATCACGGGTATAAAAGAAGGGGGCAGCGGGACACTCGAGAGAGAGAGAGAGAATCGCTGGCTCCCATAGCTTCATCTATGTCTTAGAGATAATTTTGAGAGACAGGATCTACAGGCATTTAGAGATGCAAGGACTGATTGGGGACAGTCAGCATGGTTTTGAGTGGAAAATCATGTCTCACAAATTTGATTGAGTTTCTTGAAGGGGTAACCAAGAAGGTAGATGAGGGTAGTGCAGTTGATGTTGTCTACATGGACTTTAGCAAAGCCTTTGACAAGATACTGCATGGTAGGTTGTTGCATAAGGTTAAATCTCACGGGATCCAGGGTGAGGTACCCAAATGGATACAAAATTGGCTTCATGACAGAAGCCAGAGGGTGGTTGTAGAGAGTTGTTTTTCAAACTGGAGGCCTGTGACCAGCGGTGTGCCTCAGGGATCAGTGCTGGGCCCACTGTTATTTGTCATTTATATTAATGATTTGGATGAGAATATAGGGGGCATGGTTAGTAAGTTTGCAGATGACACCAAGATTGATGGCATAGTGGACAGTGAAGAAAGTTATCTCCGATTGCAACGGGATCTTGATCAATTGGGCCAGTGGGCTGACGAATGGCAGATGGAGTTTAATTCAGACAAATGCAAGGTGATGCATTTTGGTAGATTGAACCAGGGCAGGACTTACTCAGTTAATGGTAGGGCGTTGGGGAGAGTTACAGAACAAAGAGATCTAGGGGTACATGTTCATAGCTCCTTGAAAGTGGAGTCACAGATGGACAGAGTGGTGAAGAAGGCATTCGGCATGCTTGGTTTCATCAGTCAGAACATTGAATACAGGAGTTGGGACGTCTTGTTGAAGTTGTACAAGACATTGGTAAGGCCACACTTGGAATACTGTGTGCAGTTCTGGTCACCCAATTATAGAAAGGATATTATTAAACTAGAAAGAGTGCAGAAAAGATTTTACCGGGATGCTACCGGGACTTGATGGTTTGGGTTATAAGGAGAGGCTGGATAGACTGGGACTTTTTCTCTGGAGCGTCGGAGGCTGAGGGGTGATCTTATAGAGGTCTATAAAATAATGAGGGGCACAGATCAGCTAGTTAGTCAATATCTTTTCCCAAAGGTAGAGGAGTCTAAAACTAGAGGGCA
Organism: Mustelus asterias; assembly: GCF_964213995.1. Taxonomy (NCBI): domain Eukaryota; kingdom Metazoa; phylum Chordata; class Chondrichthyes; order Carcharhiniformes; family Triakidae; genus Mustelus; species Mustelus asterias. The sequence continues at coordinate 21,046 of NW_027590930.1, forward strand.
TAGGTTTAAGGTGAGAGGGGAGAGATACAAAAGTGTCCAGAGGGACAATTTTTTCACACAGAGGGTGGTGAGTGTTTGGAACAAGCTGCCAGAGGTAGTAGTAGAGGCGGGTACAATTTTATCTTTTAAAAAGCATTTGGACAGTTACATGGGTACGATGGGTATAGAGGGATATGGGCCAAATGCGGCCAATTGGGACTCGCTTAGGGGTTTAAAAAAAAGGGCGGCATGGACAAATCGGGCCGAAGGGCCTGTTTCCATGCTGTAAACCTCTATGACTCTATAATTAGCAAAGGAAATAAAGAAGAAAGAAGTTCCAGACAGAAGAATCAACAGAGAGGGCCCAGAAGATTCCGGAAGACACAAAACTTGGTTGTAATTTAGAGAGAAAATAAATTCTATTTTTATTCGTGAGTGGAATTTGTATTTATTTGAACAGTATACCATTAGAATCTTGTTTTATATGGGAATAGTTAATTGTTAGAAGGGATTTATTCGGTTTGTTAATAGTTTAGATAGTTTGTTCACTTAGTTAGATAAATAAGTAGTTACATGTTGATTTTGAGAGTGTTAGGGATTTATTCTGTATTTAACCACTAGAAGGCGCTGAAGAGCAGGTCGCACCACTTCACACACACTTTTTACAGATTATCGGGCGAGGTATTCCTCTTTGGGTCTTTCAATGTTAGTTCTCGGGGGGGGGAGGGGTTACAACAACCCCCCCCCCCCCCCCCCCCACCCCTCCCATCCCTCTGCCTCATGCTCCCCTCCAACGCCACCAACCACTCCTGCCGCCACTATCCCACCCCCGCGCCCTGACTTCAGGCCTTACTTGTAACAATCATTGTGGAACTGGTTATAGCTGCCCAGAGCCGTCAGAGCACCCAAGCCAATAGCGTACGAGAAGAAGATCTGTGTGCCCGCGTCGATCCAGACCTGCAGGGTGGGACGCATGAGGATGGAGTGAGGCCAACACAGTCGAACAGCTCCCCACAATGCACCCTCTCCCCCAGGCTCACGGTTTTGCATTAACCCCCTCCCAGTCACCCCCAAAATAATGGGTGCCCGTTATTGCAGACGGAGACGAATGACAATTAGCTATTTGACTGCGGTGGGAAGCACAGCTTGGCAGTACAGGCCAACACCATCGCCGTCACCGTGATAGCGCTGGGTGGTGATCAGCAGGTAGGAACTCCTGGCTGATTTTTACCACCTCCCACTCCCCACTCCCTCCCCAAGATCTCCTCAATACTGAGGGCAAACTCTTGCTGTGTGCAAAATGGCCGTTGTGGCCTAAGGAGACATCAACAACACACGACACCAGGAGTTGAGGAGGCAGGGTTTTATCAAGCAGCCTTCCAGAATGCTCCAGAGGATAGCCCAGGAGCTCCACCCCCATGGAGCCACCCTCGGCCTACTTGCCTGCGCTTCGCCCAGCTTCGCCCAATCCGGTTGCAAGTAGTAGATGATGCCTTGGAGAGCCCCTGGTAGGGTGACACCCCGTACCAGCAAGATGATGAGGATGATGTAGGGGAAGGTGGCCGTAAAATAGACAACCTGCAACAAGAGAGAATGGGAGTGAAAGGAATGCAGCTCATTCTTTGCTATTCAACTACAGCGGTCATCACAAACCTTTCCCAATCGCCCACCCAACTTGTCAATCACAACTCAGTTGCGTTCACCTCTGGCTTCAAGTTTCAAGCTCCCCATTCCAGAGATTTTCAGCCCAGCATCCAGGCTGGACATGCCCTCTCTGCCCCTCTGTCACTTCTGAGGGAGCGCCGCACTGTGGGAGGGTCAGTGCTGAGGGAGCGCCGCACTGTGGGAGGGTCAGTGCTGAGGGGGCGCCGCACTGTGGGAGGGTCAGTGCTGAGGGAGCGCCGCACTGTGGGAGGGTCAGTGCTGAGGGAGCGCCGCACTGTGGGAGGGTCAGTGCTGAGGGAGCGCCGCACTGTGGGAGGGTCAGTGCTGAGGGAGCGCCGCACTGTGGGAGGGTCAGTGCTGAGGGAGCGCCGCACTGTGGGAGGGTCAGTGCTGAGGGAGCGCCGCACTGTGGGAGGGTCAGTGCTGAGGGAGCGCCGCACTGTGGGAGGGTCAGTGCTGAGGGAGCGCCGCACTGTGGGAGTGTCAGTGCTGAGGGAGCGCCGCACTGTCAGAGGGTCAGTGCTGAGGGAGCGCCGCACTGTGGGAGGGTCAGTGCTGAGGGAGCGCCGCACTGTCGGAGCGAAGTTTGTGGGATCATGCTGTGCGCAAACTGCCATTTTCTACCTCACAAGTGTGCCTCCCATAGACCATCGAACACAGGAAATGAGATTGTGACTGATCTGATGTGGGAATCCTCAGCTTCACCGTCCCGCCTTTGGGTCCATTGGGACTGTGTACAGTGGGAGTGAATGGGAAGGGGTTTGGGATTGGGATTGTGTATAGTGGGAGTGCCCGGGAAGGGGTCTTGGTCCATTGGGATTGTGTACAGTGGGAGTTAACGGGAAGGGATTTGGGATTGGGATTGTGTACAGTGGGAGTGAATGGGAAGGGGTATGGGTCCATTGGAATTGTGTGGAGTGGGAGTGAACGGGAAGGGGTTTGGGATTGGGATTGTGTACAGTGAGAGTGAAAGGGAAAGGATTTGGGTCCATTGTGATTGTGTACATTGGGAGTGAATGGGAAGGGGTTTGCGTCCATTGGGATTGTGTACAGTGGGAGTGAACGGGAAGGGGTTTGGGTCCATTGGGATTGTGTACAGTGGGAGTCAATGGGAAGGGGTTTGGGTCCATTGTGATTGTGTACATTGGGAGTGAATGGGAAGGGGTTTGCGTCCATTGGGATTGTGTACATTGGGAGTGAATGGGAAGGGGTTTGGGTCCATTGGGATTGTGTACAGTGGGAGTGAATGGGAAGGGGTTTGCGTCCATTGGGATTGTGCACAGTGGGATTGAATGGGAAGAAGTTTGGGATTGGGATTGTGTACAGTGGGAGTGAATGGGAAGGGGTTTGTGTCCATTGGGACTGTGCACAGTGGGAGTGAATGGGAAGGGGATTGGGATTGTGTACAGTGGGAGTGAATGGGAATGGGGCCTCCTCCTCCCCCACACTCTTGCTGTCTGGTCGTCTGCGAGTCGAGTCCCCCCTACCTTGCCGGTTGTCTTCACTCCCTTCCAGACACAGAAGTAGACCACTATCCAAGTCGCCATCAGGCAGAGGGTCAGCTGCCAGCTGATGGTGCCAACCTCCTCCAGCCCACTCGAGAGGTTCAGCACTCTTCTCCTATAAGAGTGAGCACAGCGTTAGGCAAGACCTGCGCCCGCACCGAGACGCGGCGTGTACCTCCCATCGACATACGGGTGGGGGAGGCCCGTGCCTCCGCCAAGGCCTGCCACCTCCCCCCACAACTCCACTCCCTCACCCCATCGAACCTGCTCCCCACCCAGAGTGCAGTGGGCCCGGAGGAGGTGAGGGGATGGGACAGGGTGGCGAATGGGTCAGGCAGGAGCTGGGCCCCAATCACGGTCGCTGGGCAACCATCATCTTTGACCTCTCCCAATCTTGATCGCCATTCCTGATGCACACTGTCTCTGGGCCACACCCCCCCCCCCACCCACCCCCACCCCCCACACCCCCCCCCCCCCCACACACCCCCCCCCCCCCCCCACACCCCCCCACACCCCCGAGCAGGCATCATTCCCCCACGCCCACAAATTCCTGGCTGTCACCGTTAACTCTCTTCACCATCCCCCCCGCCCCCCCGCGCCCCCGCCACAACACACATCCCATACCCTCTTTCCCTTCCCGCTCCAGCCGTCACTGAGCTGGATTGGGACTGTGTACAGTGGGAGTGAATGGGAAGGGGTTTGGGTCCATTGGGATTGTGTACAGTGGGAGTGAATGGGAAGGGGTTTGGGATTGGGATTGTGTGCAGTGGGAGTGAATGGGTAGGGGTTTGGGATTGGGATTATGTACAGTGGGAGTGAATGGGAAGGGGTTTGGGATTGGGATTGTGTACAGTGGGAGTGAATGGGAAGGGGTTTGGGATTGGGATTGTGTACAGTGGGAGTGAATGGGAAGGGGTTTGGGTCCATTGGGATTGTGTACAGTGGGAGTGAATGGGAAGGGGTTTGGGTCTATTGGGATTGTGTACAGTGGGAGTGAATGGGAAGGGGTTTGGGATTGGGATTGTGTACAGTGGGAGTGAATGGGAAGGGGTTTGGGATTGGGATTGTGTACAGTGGGAGTGAATGGGAAGGGCTTTGGGATTGTGTACAGTGGGAGTGAATGGGAAGGGGTTTGGGATTGTGTACAGTGGGAGTGAATGGGAAGGGGTTTGGGATTGGGATTGTGTATAGTGGGAGTGAATGGGAAGGGCTTTGGGATTGGGATTGTGTATAGTGGGAGTGAATGGGATGGGGTTTGGGATTGTGTACAGTGGGAGTGAATGGGAAGGGGTTTGGGATTGGGATTGTGTACAGTGGGAGTGAATGGGAAGGGGTTTGGGATTGGGATTGTGTACAGTGGGAGTGAATGGGAAGGGGTTTGGGTCCATTGGGATTGTGTATAGTGGGAGTGAGTGGAGGCCTCGGGGAGGGGTGGGAGTGGGGGGAGATTTACCCAGAACAGTTCCCCGGGGATGAGGGATCTTCAGTTCATGCGGAGAGAGAGAGAGGAGAGAGACTGGTGGAGGCTGGGATTGTTCTCCTATAGAGCAGAGAAAGTTGAAGGGAAGGATGTAATTGATGCTGTCACTATCACGAGGGGGCTTCGATCGAGTGAATGAGGAGAAAGTGTTTCCCCAGCGGCAGGAGGGTTGGGAACCAGGGGAGACACATGGATTGTGAGGGGGGTGCGGGCGGTGGGGGTGGAGTTGAGGAGAATTTTATTGTTGGCGCGGTGAGCTGTTGTGATCTGGACGGCTCTGCCCAAGAGGGCAGTGGGAGCAGATTCACCCTCGAAAAAGTTGGGGGGAATTAGAGTAACACTGGAAGGGGAAATACTTGCAGGGTTGAGGTGGGGGGGTGGCAGGATAAAAACAGGGGAGGGGGAGAGAACGTGCAGTGTTATACAGAATGTGTTACGTGTGCAGACAGGGAGGCCATTTGGCCCATCGTGTTGGCGCCGGCTCTCGACCACGAGCATCGTGAGTTACCGCCACTCCCCTACCTCAACCCCCATACGCCCCCCCCCCACACATAGTTTCCATTGAAATAATCATCGTAACGCCCTCTCGAATGCCTCGATCGAACCTGCCTCCACCACACACCCTCAGGCGCAACGTTCCAGACCCCCGAAACCCCTCGGCAGCCGGAATTCTCCATCGACGGGGGGTGGGGGGGTGGATTCTATTACTACTCCGACATTTACCAGGATGCTGCCTGGTTTGGAGGGTAGGTCTTATGAGGAAAGGTTGAGGGAACTTGGGCTTTTCTCTTTGGAGCGGAGGAAGCTGAGGGGAGACTTAATAGAGGTTTATAAGATGATGAGGGGGATAGATAGGGTGAACGTTCAAAGACTATTTCCTCAGTTGAATGGAGCGGTAACTAGGGGGCATAACTATAGGGTTCATGGTGGGAGATATAGGAAGGATGTCCGAGGTAGGTTTTTTACTCAGAGAGTGGTTGGGGTGTGGAATGGACTGCCTGCAGGGATAGTGGAGTCAGAAACTTTAGGAACATTTAAGAAGCTATTGGATAGTCACATGGAGTACTTTGGGACGATAGGGAGGAAATAGCTTGATCTCGGTTTCAGACAAAGCTCGGCACAACATTGTGGGCCGAAGGGCCTGTTCTGTGCTGTACTGTTCTATGTACTCTCCAGCAGCAGCCCAGATGACCAGGCCTGGGGGACGGGGAGGGCAGAGGTCAGTGTAGCCACCCCTCTCCCCTCCCCCAGTAGTCAGGGACCTCCTAGGCAGGGCAGTGACATGGCACATGCCTCCTGGCACCCTGGAAGATTTCACTGCTGGGGGGGAGGGGCCAGGGGCAGGGCCAAGGTGTAGGGGCAAAGGGGTGGAGCCTTTGGGGGGGGGGGGCAATGATAGGAAGGGAGATTGATGCCAAGAATGGAGGGCATGGGGGGGGGTTTCCTGATGTCCATTGTGGGGGGGGGCTCTTTTACATTGAAATCGCTCTTTTAGCAATGGCATCCTGATCGCTATCAAATCTCCTCTTCACCTTCTCCTCTCCAAGGAGAACAGTCCCAACCTCTCCAAATCTATCCTCGGAACTGATGCTTCTCATCCCTGGAACCATTCTTGTGAACCTCTTCTGCACTCTCTCTCTAATGAGTTCATATCCTTGCGCTCAGAACTGTACACAATATCTCAGCTTGTACAAGTTCAGCATAACTTCCTTGCTCTTGTACTCTGTGCCCCTATGAATAAAGCCCAGAATCCTATATGCTTTATTCATAGAAACATAGAATCCCCACAGTACAGAAGGAGGCCATTCAGCCCATCGAGTCTGTACCAACCACAATCCCACCCAGGCTCTACTCCCACACATTTACCCTGCTAATCCCCCTGACACTAAGGGGCAATTTACCATGGCCAATCCACCTAACCCGCACATCTTTGGACTGTGGGAGGAAACCGGAGCACCCGGAGGAAACCCATGCAGACACGGGGAGAATGTGCAAACGCAGCACAGACAGTGACCCAAGCCGGGAATCGAACCCGGGTCCCTGGCGCAGTGAGGCAGCAGTGCTAACCGCTGTGCCACCGTGCCGCCCTTGTTAACTGCTCTCTCCACCTGTCCTGCCACCTTCAATGATCTGTGCGCAGAGACACCCAGCTCCCTCTGCTCCTGCACCCTATTTAGAATTGTACCCCTTACTTTATATCATCCGTCCCCGTTCCTCCTACCAAAAATGCATCACCTCACCCTTCTCCGCATTGAACTCCTTCTGCCTCCTATCTGCCCACTCCACCAACCTGTCAATGTCCTTTTGAAGTTCTACACTGTTCTCACTGTTTACGATGCCTCCAAGGTTCATGTCATCCGTAGACTTTGAAATTGTCCCCTGCGCATCGAGATCTAAATCATTAACATATCTCAGGGAAAGCAAGGGTCCCAATACCGACTCCGAGGCAACTACAAACCTTCCTCCAGTCTGAAAAATATCCATCGACCATTACTCTCTGCTTCCTATTACTCAGCCAATTTTCTGAATCTTTTATTCCACGAACCGTAACTTTTCTCACAAGCCTGTTGTGTGGCACTGTGTCGAAAGCCTTCTGAAAGTCCCTGTACACCGCATCGACAGCACCCCCCTTTCTGTTACCTCCTCAAAAAAAACCGCAGCAAAGTTCCTCAAACACGATTTCCCCAGAGCAGGCAGTGTGGGCTGAACTGGCTTCCCTCTGTGCTGTAGGATTCCATGTATTATCCCGGGGTCAGTTAGAGGTTAGTGGGATCTTTCCCATAGGGTGGCGGTTGCTGATAAATTCCTGCCCGATTGGCCCCTCCCCCACCCGCCCTCACCCACCAGACATCAGAGTGACGTCACGGCTCAATGCCGCAATCCCACCTCCCCACGGCCGATCTATCCAAACCGCCTCTTCCGGGCCCCTCGACGAATGAGCATCTGGGTGGCAGTGCAGAGGGCGCCACGACTCCCAGAGCGAGGGAAGAAAGACCCTGGGGTCCACGAGGGCAGGCGGGGTGGGGGGGGGGGGGGGGGGGTGATGTGTTGGTGGCACCCGACTGGCCTCAGTCCCCTCAGTGTCTGGGGATCACCACACCCGCTCAGTGGCCTACTGGGTGGCGCTGGCAAAGACAAAACCTTCATTCAGATTCTTCCTCTACGCGATTGTCACACAGACCAGGTTTTAAGATGCTTTCCCAGCGCCCAGTCATCGCTGACCAAGCCACCATTTTCTTTTAATCTTTCAAATTTCTTTGTTGCTATGTTTATATTCTTATTGTCATCATTTTTTGGGTTGTATCTGTTTAATCTTTTAATCTTTGTCTCTTTGTTTCGTCTTTTGTATTTTTATATCATGGAACAGAATCCCAACAGTGCAGTAGGAGACCATTCGGCCCATCGAGTCTGCACCGACCACAGTCCCAGCCAGGCCCTATCCCCGCAACCCCACTTATTTACCCTGCTAATCCCCCTGACACTGAGGGGCAATTTAGCACGCCCAAGCCCACAGGTCAACCGAATCCGCACATCTTTGGAGTGTGGGAGGAAACCGGAGCACCCGGAGGAAACCCACGCAGACACGGGGAGAACGTGCAGACAGACAGTGACCCAAGGCCGGGAATCGAACCCCTGGACCCTGGCGCTGTGAGGCAGCAGCGCTAACCACTGCGCCATCGAGCCGCCCTACATTCCTTTCACATATTTATTTTTATCTATTTTGCTATTTTTCTTTTCTCCCTTTTTTAAAAATGTCATTTATTAATGTTTTGAATCATTTTTAATTTGATCTTTTATCATAGTTCTATTTAAAATTTTTTATCTGTTTTGTTTTCCATTTATTTATTTTGGTATGCTTTAAGAATTTTTTTTAACTCTTCAATTTTATATTTTTGTTGCGACTGGGATTCTCCAGTCTCGCCCACGGCTGGGATTCTCCGGACTCGCCCGCGGCTGGGGTTCTCCGGACTCGCCCGCGGCCGGGGTTCTCCGGACTCGCCCGCGGCCGGGGTTCTCCGGACTCGCCCGCGGCCGGGGTTCTCCGGACTCGCCCGCGGCCGGCGTTCTCCGGACTCGCCCGCGGCTGGGGTTCTCCGGACTCGCCCGCGGCTGGGGTTCTCCGGACTCGCCTGCGGCTGGGGTTCTCCGGACTCGCCCGCGGCTGGGGTTCTCCGGACTCGCCCGCGGCTGGGGTTCTCCGGACTCGCCCGCGGCTGGGGTTCTCCGGACCCGCCCGCGGCTGGGGTTCTCCGGACTCGCCCGCGGCTGGGGTTCTCCGGACTCGCCCGCGGCTGGGGTTCTCCGGACTCGCCCGTGGCTGGGGTTCTCCGGACTCGCCCGTGGCTGGGGTTCTCTGGACTCGCCCGCGGCTGGGGTTCTTCAGCCTGGCCCACGGCTGGGATTCTCCAGTCCCGCTGTGGTGAATGGAAACTGTGGCTGAGTGCCAAATTCTCCTTTCCTGCCTGAAGTGGCGAGAGGCTGAGACTGGAGAATTCCAGTCCATATCTTTCACACGAGGAGTAGTTGTTCGAGATAATAAAAAGCAGCCGGGGCCCGATGGAAGGAGAAGTTGAGGTAAATTGTATTTGGTTAGCCCCCTCCCCCCACTTCCGCCGCACCCTCGCCCTGACCTTTGAGAACTCGCGGCCCTAAAAATACCAACATTGAAGTCAAACGGCGAGCGGGAACGAGGTTATGGAGGCTAGTTAAAGGTCAAGGTTCAAATGGCACTGACCAGACCTGACCTGGTCAGGAGTCCGAATCCTCTCCCGCGATGGGCCGGTTGCTTTTGGCTGCGTGGGCGCCGTGTGCGCGCAGAGTGTCGCAGCCGCCCGCTCGGTCCCGCTGCAAGAGAACGGCACCATGAGAGGGCGCAGGGCCCTGAGGAGACGCGCAGCATGCAGGTCACATCTGGGGGAGGAAGGGGGGTCAAAGAAGGAAGATGGCCGCCCTCCGTTTCCGCAGTGACCCAGCCCCCTCCTGCAGTGCATGATGGGATGGGGGAGAGGTGGAGAGAGTGAGCAGCCATGGCGCCAATGGTAAGGTCAGCGGGCTCGGTGGGAGGTCAGCCTTGGATGAGCCTGGGTGGGGCCTTGTGGCAGGGGCTTCTCTAGGGAAGTGGGAGTTCAGGTGTTCACCTCTCCTCTGCCCTCCCACCCCTGTTCCAACTACCCACCACACCGCTACCCCAACACCCCCCTTCCCCCTCCTCCACACCACTCCCCTCTCACCACTGAACAACCACCGGGATATCTTGCGTTTCAAAGTCAACTCAGATCCCGCTGGGTGAGGGGCGGGTAGGAGCTTGAGGGTGGGGGAAAGTGACACTGGGGGGTCAGAAATGGATGGAGAGAGAAGCAGAGGACAGGAAAGAGAGAGAGAGAGACTGAGGGATTGAAAAGAGAGAGAGACTGAGGGATTGGAGAGAGAGAGAGAGAGGGATTGGAGAGAGAGAGAAAGAGACTGAGGGATTGAAGAGAGAGAGAGAGACTGAGGGATTGGGGAGAGAGAGACTGAGGGATTGGAGACAGAGAGAGAGACTGAGGGATTGGAGAGAGAGAGAGACTGAGGGATTGGAGACAGAGAGAGAGACTGAGGGATTGGAGAGAGAGAGAGACTGCGGGATTGGAGAGAGAGAGAGAAAGAGACTGAGGGATTGGAGAGAGAGAGACTGAGGGATTGGAGAGAGAGAGAGAGAGGGATTGGAGACAGAGAGAAAGAGATTGAGGGATTGAAGAGAGAGAGAGAGAGACTGAGGGATTGGAGAGAGAGAGAGAGAGAGAAACTGAGGGATTAGAGAGAGAGAGGGAGAGAGAGACTGAGGGATTGGAGAGAGAGAGAGGGATTGGAGCCAGAGAGAAAGAGATTGAGGGATTGAAGAGAGAGAGAGAGAGACTGAGGGATTGGAGAGATAGAGAGAGAGAGAGAGAAACTGAGGGGTTAGAGAGAGGGAGAGAGAGACTGAGGGATTGGAGAGAGAGAGAGAGAGAAAGAGACTGAGGGATTGCAGAGAGGGAGAGAGAGAGAGAAACTGAGGGATTGGAGAGAGAGACTGAGGGATTGGGGAGAGAGAGACTGAGGGATTGGAGAGAGAGAGAGAGAGACTGAGGGATTGGAGAGAGAGAGAGACTGCGGGATTGGAGAGAGAGAGAGAAAGAGACTGAGGGATTGGAGAGAGAGAGAGAGAGAAACAGACAGTGGGATTCGAGAGAGAGAGCCTGAGGGATTGGAGAGAGAGCGAGAGAGAGACTGTGGGATTGGAGAGAGAGAGAGAAAGAGACTGAGGGATTGGACAGGGAGAGAGCGAGAGAGACTGAGGAATTGGAGAGAGAGAGAGACTGGGATTGAAGAGAGAGAGAGAGAGACTGAGGGATTGGAGAGAGAGAGCGAGAGAGATTGAGGGATTGGAGAGAGAGAGAGAGAGAGAGAGAGTGCAGGATTGGAGAGAGAGAGAGAGACTGAGGGATTGGAGAGAGAGAGAGAGAGAGAGAGTGAGGATTGGAGAGAGAGAGAGAGAGAGACTGAGGGATTGGAGAGAGAGAGAGACTGAGGATTGGAGAGAGAGAGAGAGAGAGACTGCGGGATTGGAGAGAGAGAGAGAGAAAGAGACTGAGGGATTGGAGAGAGAGACAGACTGAGGAATTGGAGAGAGAGAGAGACTGCGGGATTGGAGAGAGAGAGAGACTGAGGGATTGGAGAGAGGGAGAGAGAGAGAAACTGAGGGATTGGAGAGAGAGACTGAGGGATTGGGGAGAGAGAGACTGAGGGATTGGAGAGAGAGAGAGAGAGACTGAGGGATTGGAGAGAGAGAGAGACTGCGGGATTGGAGAGAGAGAGAGAAAGAGACTGAGGGATTGGAGAGAGAGAGAGAGAGAAACAGACAGTGGGATTCGAGAGAGAGAGCCTGAGGGATTGGAGAGAGAGCGAGAGAGAGACTGTGGGATTGGAGAGAGAGAGAGAAAGAGACTGAGGGATTGGACAGGGAGAGAGCGAGAGAGACTGAGGAATTGGAGAGAGAGAGAGACTGGGATTGAAGAGAGAGAGAGAGAGACTGAGGGATTGGAGAGAGAGAGCGAGAGAGATTGAGGGATTGGAGAGAGAGAGAGAGAGAGAGAGTGCAGGATTGGAGAGAGAGAGAGAGACTGAGGGACTGGAGAGAGAGAGAGAGAGTGAGGATTGGAGAGAGAGAGAGAGACTGAGGGATTGGAGAGAGAGAGAGACTGAGGATTGGAGAGAGAGAGAGAGAGAGAGAGACTGCGGGATTGGAGAGAGAGAGAGAGAAAGAGACTGAGGGATTGGAGAGAGAGACAGACTGAGGAATTGGAGAGAGAGAGAGACTGCGGGATTGGAGAGAGGGAGAGAGAGAGAGACTGCGGGATTGGAGGGAGAGAGAGAGAAAGAGACTGAGGGATTGGAGAGAGGGAGAGAGAGAGAGACTGCGGGATTGGAGGGAGAGAGAGAGAAAGAGACTGCGGGATTGGAGAGAGCGGGATTGGAGAGAGAGACTGAGGGATTGGACAGATAGAGAGAGAGAGACTGCGGGATTGGAGAGAGAGAGAGAGAGGGAGAGACTGAGGGTTTGGAGAGAGAGAGAGAGACTGAGGGATTGGAGAGAGAGAGAGAGAGGGATTGGAGACAGAGAGAAAGAGATTGAGGGATTGAAGAGAGAGAGAGAGAGACTGAGGGATTGGAGAGAGAGAGAGAGAGAGAAACTGAGGGATTAGAGAGAGAGAGGGAGAGAGAGACTGAGGGATTGGAGAGAGAGAGAGGGATTGGAGCCAGAGAGAAAGAGATTGAGGGATTGAAGAGAGAGAGAGAGACTGAGGGATTGGAGAGAGAGAGAGAGAGAGAGAGAAACTGAGGGGTTAGAGAGAGAGAGGGAGAGAGAGACTGAGGGATTGGAGAGAGAGAGAGAGAGAAAGAGACTGAGGGATTGCAGAGAGGGAGAGAGAGAGAGAAACTGAGGGATTGGAGAGAGAGACTGAGGGATTGGGGAGAGAGAGACTGAGGGATTGGAGAGAGAGAGAGAGAGACTGAGGGATTGGAGAGAGAGAGAGACTGCGGGATTGGAGAGAGAGAGAGAAAGAGACTGAGGGATTGGAGAGAGAGAGAGAGAGAAACAGACAGTGGGATTCGAGAGAGAGAGCCTGAGGGATTGGAGAGAGAGCGAGAGAGAGACTGTGGGATTGGAGAGAGAGAGAGAAAGAGACTGAGGGATTGGACAGGGAGAGAGCGAGAGAGACTGAGGAATTGGAGAGAGAGAGAGACTGGGATTGAAGAGAGAGAGAGAGAGACTGAGGGATTGGAGAGAGAGAGCGAGAGAGATTGAGGGATTGGAGAGAGAGAGAGAGAGAGAGAGAGTGCAGGATTGGAGAGAGAGAGAGAGACTGAGGGACTGGAGAGAGAGAGAGAGAGAGTGAGGATTGGAGAGAGAGAGAGAGACTGAGGGATTGGAGAGAGAGAGAGACTGAGGATTGGAGAGAGAGAGAGAGAGAGAGAGACTGCGGGATTGGAGAGAGAGAGAGAGAAAGAGACTGAGGGATTGGAGAGAGAGACAGACTGAGGAATTGGAGAGAGAGAGAGACTGCGGGATTGGAGAGAGAGAGAGACTGAGGGATTGGAGAGAGGGAGAGAGAGAGAGACTGCGGGATTGGAGGGAGAGAGAGAGAAAGAGACTGAGGGATTGGAGAGAGGGAGAGAGAGAGAGACTGCGGGATTGGAGGGAGAGAGAGAGAAAGAGACTGCGGGATTGGAGAGAGCGGGATTGGAGAGAGAGACTGAGGGATTGGACAGATAGAGAGAGAGAGACTGCGGGATTGGAGAGAGAGAGAGAGGGAGAGACTGAGGGTTTGGAGAGAGAGAGAGAGAGACTGAGGGATTGGAGAGAGAGAGACTGAGGGATTGGAGAGAGAGAGAGACAGAGAAAGTGAGACAGAGAGATAGACAGAGAAAGGGAGACAGAAAGAGAGAGAGAGACAGAAAGAGACAGAGAGAGAGAGAGAAAGGGATTGGGGAAGGTGACAGATCTTCAGAGATGATTGATGGAGTCACTGGCGTTTGATGTCACCGACCCATCACCACTTTAACCAATGGGAATTTCTCGCCATCTTGTTAAATTAGGATGGATGTCAATCGGTTTAATGGTGGGGAGGGGGTGGTGGGGAGGGGGTGGTGGGGAGGGGGCGGGTGGGGGGGGGCGTTGGGGGGGGGGGGCGGTAATGATGGAAGGGGCTTCTGGGAAAGCTTTGGGGCTGGGAGAAAAACCCCATCCTGCTCTAATTTAGCCCGGCCCCAACCGCATTCCCCCCCCACCGCCCCCCACCGCCAGCATCCTCTTCAAACCCGCCCAGGGGCATTGGGCAGACTGGTGATGACTATGCCCATACCTCCATGCCACCCCGCTCACTCATCATGAGGGAAATCCAAAGTGGACCCCGTGTGAATGGGCTCCGTATGGAGGGAGGGGGGGGGCGGGAGTTGAGGGGAGCTGGGGTATGTCATGGGCGAGGGGTGGTAGGTGGGGGGGTGGGGGGAGGGGAGTGTTGTCCATTGGGGCTTTGGGCCTGGTGTTCAGGGATGATTGAATGGCGGAGCAGACCCGATGGACAAGGCGAGGAATCTCATGGCTGCTTACGCCAACCACCCATAGGGTTCGAGGTCAAACATGGCGGGGCAGGGGGGCAGGATGAAAGGGGGGGGGGGTGGGGGAAGGGGGTTGGAGAGGGGGGGGCTGCGGAGGTTAAGATCAGAGAGAGGGAAAGGGTTGAAAAGATGGACTCACTCCCAGAACTCCACGATGGGTGACCGCACCCCGGCGGGGGGCAGGCAGGTCGCGGTGGTCCCGTTGTCGCAGGCCGGTGGTCCGATGCCCTCACTGCAGCTGGGGGTGTTCCAGGTGTTGTTGCAGGAGCCCCAGGGCAAGGTGGGGGCGAAAGAGTGGCAGAGGTAGTAGGCGCCCCAGGTGAGCACCATGATGTAGTACGTGTTGCAGAAGAAGATAATTACCATCGACGCGTAGCCCAGGCCTGTCGGAGAGAGAGAGACAGAGTAGGCCTCAGCTACATCCATCACCCAGCTTGCAATCCTGTCGAATGAGTGCATGGGGGGGGAATCCGTGCGTTCTACTCCCACCAGGAGAGTTGGTGGGAAGGGGGTGAGGGTGGCACGGTGCACTGCTGCCCCACAGTGCCTGGGACCCGGGTTCAATTCCCGGCTGTCTCTGTGGAGTCTCCCGTGTCTGCGTGGGTTTCCTCCGGGTGCTCCGGTTTCCTCCCACAGTCCAAAGATGTGCAGGTTAGGTGGATTGGCCACGCTAAATTGCCCCTTGATGTCAAGGGGACTAGCTAGGGTAAATGGGGATAGGGCCTGGGTGGGATTATGGCTGGTGCAGACTCGATGGGCCGAATGGCCTCCTTCTGCACAGTTAGGATTCTATTATTCGATGATAATCCAAATCAATTCGATCAAATTAAACCGGCAGGAAAGGCCGCTTTCGATGACGGTCACGGTGGAAATGGCCGGATGATGTGGAGAAACCCCATCTAGTTCACTGTTTCAGGGAAAAGGAAATCTTCCTTCCTTACCCCGGCCTGGCCTACATAAGTCTCCAGAACTGCACCCCCACCACCCCTAACTCCCACACCGCAACGTGATCAACATTTGACTGCCCCCCTCAGGAATGTCGGAGGGTCAGTGCTGAGGGAGCGCCGCACTGTGGGAGGGTCAGTGCTGAGGGAGCGCCGCACTGTGGGAGGGTCAGTGCTGAGGGAGCGCCGCACTGTGGGAGGGTCAGTGCTGAGGGAGCGCCGCACTGTGGGAGGGTCAGTGCTGAGGGAGCGCCGCACTGTGGGAGGGTCAGTGCTGAGGGAGTGCCGCACTGTGGGAGGGTCAGTGCTGAGGGAGCGCCGCACTGTGGGAGGGTCAGTGCTGAGGGAGTGCCGCACTGTGGGAGGGTCGGTGCTGAGGGAGTGCCGCACTGTCGGTGGGTCAGTGCTGAGGGAGCGTCGTACTGTGGGAGGGTCAGTGCTGAGGGAGTGCCGCACTGTGGGAGGGTCAGTGCTGAGGGAGTGCCGCACTGTGGGAGGGTCGGTGCTGAGGGAGTGCCGCACTGTGGGAGGGTCAGTGCTGAGGAGCGCCGCACTGTGGGAGGGTCAGTGCTGAGGGAGCGCCGCACTGTGTGAGGGTCAGTGTGAGGGAGCGCCGCACTATGGGAGGGTCAGTGCTGAGGGAGCGCCGCACTGTCGGAGGGTCAGTGCTGAGGGAGCGCCGCACTGTGGGAGGGTCAGTGCTGGGGGAGCGCCGCACTGTGGGAGGGTCAGTGCTGAGGGAGCGCCGCACTGTGGGAGGATCAGTGCTGAGGGAGCGCCGCACTGTGGGAGGGTCAGTGCTGAGGGAGCGCCGCACTGTGGGAGGGTCAGTGCTGAGGGAGCGCTGCACTGTGGGAGGGTCAGTGCTGAGGGAGCGCCGCACTGTGGGAGGGTCAGTGCTGAGGGAGCGCCGCACTGTGGGAGGGTCAGTGCTGAGGGAGCGCCGCACTGTGGGAGGGTCAGTGCTGGGGGAGCGCCGCACTGTGGGAGGGTCAGTGCTGAGGGAGCGCCGCACTGTCGAAATGAGATATTAAATCCAGGGCTTCTCTCTCCAATGGGGCCAGCTGGTGGGGGGCAGTTCTCCCCAGCTTCCTGGGATCTTTCTGTGCCTCAGTTTCTCAGAAATGAATCTGTGTGCTGAGGTTCACACCCTGCATCTCCCAGACTTCTCAGAAACTGAGCATTGACTCCTCCACCTCGAGGAATGATCCGACCTCCAAGAATGAATGAATCAAATCCTGGTTTGTCCTGTTCTATGATTCTGCTCTGACCTCCTGCAACTCAAACTGCTTCCTTCAGCAAAAACTCTACATTGCACTGAGCTCCAGGAATGTCACCCCAAACCCCAGAGCAGAAATGGACTCTCAGTCAACCATCTCCCAGTGCCTGAGAGAGAGGGGGGAGAGAGGGGGAGAGAGAGGAAGGGAGAGGGGGAGAGAGAGAGAGAGAAAGGGAGAGTGAGGGGAGACAGGAAGGGGGAGAGAGAGGGGAGGAGAGAGAGGAAGGGAGGGAGGCGGAGAGAGGGAGAGGGAGGGAGAGGGAAAAGGAGGGAGAGGGGGAGAGAGAGAGAAAGGGAGAGTGAGGGGAGGAGAGAGAGAAAGGGAGGGAGGCGGAGAGAGGGAGAGGGAGGGAGAGGGGAAGAGAGGGAAAGGGAGAGAGAGAGAAAGGGAGGGAGAGGGGGAGAGAGAGAAAGGGAGGGGGAGAGAGAGAAAGGGAGGGAGAGGGGGAGAGAGAGAAAGGGAGGGAGAGGGGGAGAGAGAGAAAGGGAGGGAGGCGGAGAGAGGGAGAGGGAGGGAGAGGGGGAGAGAGGGAAAGGGAGCGAGGGAGAGAGAGAGAGAGAGAAAGGGAGGGAGCCGGAGAGAGGGAGAGGGAGGGAGGGGGGAGAAAGGGAAAGGGAGCGAGGGAGAGAGAGAGAAAGGGAGGGAGAGAGAGAGAGAGAGAGAAAGGGAGAAGAGGGGGAGAGAAAGCAAGGGAGGGAGAGGGGGAGAGAGAGAGAGAGAGAGGGAGAGAGAGAGAGAGAGAAAGGGAGAGTGAGGGGAGGAGAGAGAGAAAGGGAGGGAGGCGGAGAGAGGGAGAGAGAGGGAGAGGGGGAGAGAGGGAAAGGGAGCGAGGAGAGAGAGAGAAAGGGAGGGAGAGGGGGAGAGAGAGAGAGAAAGAGAGGGGAGGAGAGAGAAAGGGAGGAAGGCGGAGAGGGAGAGGGAGGGTCAGGGGGAGAGAGAGAAAGAGAGAGAGGGAGACAGAAAAGAGCGAGGGGGAGAGAGAGAGAGAGAAAGGGAGGGAGGTGGAGAGAGGGAGAGGGAGGGAGAGAGAGAGAGACTGCCATCAGACTTTTGAATGGACCTATCTCGCAATAAGTTGATCTTTCTCTACACCCTAGCTATGACTGTAACACTACATTCTGCACTCCCTCCTTTCCTTCTCTATGAACGGTATGCTTTGTCTGTATAGCGTGCAAGAAACAATACTTTTCACTGTATGCTAATACATGTAACAATAATAAATCACATCAGGAAAGAGGGGTGAGAGGAAGAGAAGGGGGGACAGAGCGAGGGGCAGAGAGCGGGGGAGTGGAGAGAGAGGAGAGAGAGAGGGGGAACAGAGAGAGCGACAGAGTGGGGAAGAGAAAAAGGGGGGAGAAAGAGTGACAGAGAAAGAGGTGGGAGAGGGAGGTGGAGAGAAAGAGAGAGAGGGAGGGAGGGAGAGAGAGATGAGCCTCGACCCACCCGGGGGGAGAGTGGGGTCCGTGCAGGGAGACCCTCACACTGGGGGGAGAGTGGGGTCTGTGCAGAGAGACTGTGCAGAGAGACCCTCACACTGGGGGAGTGGGGTCTGTGCAGAGAGACCCCACCCACTGGGAGGAGAGTGGGGTCCGTGCAGGGAGACCCTCACACTGGGGGGAGAGTGGGGTCTGTGCAGAGAGACCCCCACACTGCGGGGGGGGGGGAGTGGGGTCTGTGCAGAGAGACCCCCACACTGCCGGGGGGGGGGGGGGGGGGGGGAGAGAGTGGGGTCTGTGCAGAGAGACTCCCACACTGGGGGAGTGGGTCTGTGCAGAGAGACCCCCACACTGCGGGGGGGGGGGGGGGGTCTGTGCAGAGAGACCCCCACACTGGGGGGGAGTGGGGTCCATGCAGAGAGACCCCCACGTGGGGGGGGGAGTGGGGTCCATGCAGAGAGACCCCCACGCGGGGGGGAGTGGGGTCTGTGCAGAGAGACCCCCACACTGGGGGGAGAGTGGAGTCTGTGCAGAGAGACCCCCAGCCTGAGCACACTGGGAATACTGACCTTTAAAAAGTGGAGCAATGTTCCAGACGTTAATCCCACCCGCCTTCATAAACTGTCCGAGTGAGATCTCCAGGAAGAAGATGGGAATTCCTCCCGTCAGGGCAACCAGGATGTAGGGAATGAGAAAAACTCCTGCAGAACAAATTAATGAAAGGACCATTAGAAAAAAGATTGTTAGTAATCTTAATCTGTCTCTTCCTCTCTCTGTCTCTCTCTCTCTTTCTCTCCATCTCCCTCTGACACGCTCTCTGTCTGTCTCTCTCGATCTCCCTCTCGCTTCCTCTGTCTCTCTTCCTCTGTCTCACTCTTCCTGTCTCACTCTTCCTCTGTCACTCTCTCTCCCTGTCTCTCTCTCCCTGTCTCTCTCTCCCTGTCTCTCTCTCCCTCTGTTTCTCTCTGTCTCTTTGTCTCTCCCTCTCTTTCTCTCTGTCTCTTTGTCTCTCCCTCTCTGTGGCTCTTTGTCTCTGTCTCTCCCTCTTTCTATGTCCCTCTCTTTCTCTTTGTCTCTCTGTCTCTCTTTCTCTCCCTCTTTGTCTTTCTGTCTCTGTTTCTCCCTCTCTCTATGTCTCTCTCTTTCTCTTTGTCTCCCTGTCTCTCCCTCTTTCTCTCTCTCTCTGTCTCTCCCTCTCTCTGTCTCTCTTTTGTCTTTCTGTCTCTGTCTCTCCCTCTCTCTCTATGTCTCTTTCTCTCTCTCTCTGTCTCTCCCTCTCTCTGTCTCTCTTTGTCTTTCTGTCTCTGTCTCTCCCTCTCTCTATGTCTCTCTTTCTCTCTCTCTTTGTCTCTCTGTCTCTCCCTCTCTCTGTCTCTCTTATTTTGGGGCCAGGGTTCTATGTACAACACACAGCCGCGTGTCCCAGCCTCATCGCACACATGTGGGACATTTTGGTTAGCGGGCATGTGCGAGAGTCAGGAATGAGGTCACTGACAACTGAGACATCAACTTAACTAATTAATCACCAACTGACCGAATGGAATGGTGCCTGAGCGCCATGTTGGCAAAGCTGTTGGCACGCTCAGGATTGGTAAATAAGTGCTGCCCAGTGACAGAACCACATTGAACAGGCAGACATTTTGTTTTGGGATATTAATGAGTTAGCAATTCAGCATGTAATTACAATTACAATGACATTGTTAAGTTAATTGCCTCAATAAAGATAGGTGATGATCATTGGCACAATCTTCCAAAAGAATGTGGACATACTTGGACAGTTTACGTGGGGGAGGAATAAGGAATTTGTATCTCTGTGCCGGAAGCAGAATAAACTTACTGAAGGTCAACAAAACGAAGGAGATAATCATTGGCTTCAGGAAGCGTAGTGGAGAACGTGCCCCTGTCTACATTAATGAAGTAGAAAGGGTCGAGAGCTTCAGGTTTTTAGGCGTCCAGATCACCAACAACCTGTCCTGGTCCCCCATGCCGACACTATAGTTAAGAAAGCCCCACCAACACCTCTACTTTCTCAGAAGACTAAGGAAATTTGGCATGTCAGCTACGACTCTCACCATCTTTTACAGACGCACCACAGAAAGCATTCTTTCTGGTTGTATCACTTTCTCTTTGTGATATGGCTCCTGCTCCTCCCAAGACCGCAAGGAACTACAAAAGGTCGTGAATGTAGCCCAATCCATCACGCAAACCAGCCTCCCATCCATTGACTCTGTCTACACTTCCCGCTGCCTCGGCAAAGCAGGCGGCATAATTAAGGACCCCACGCACCCCGGACATTCTCTCTTCCACCTTCTTCCATTGGGAAAAAGATGCAAAAGTCTGAGGTCACGTACCAACCGACTCAAGAACAGCTTCTTCCCTGCTGCCGTCAGACTTTTGAATGGACCTACCTTGCATTGAGTTGATCTTTCTCTGCACCCTAGCTATGACTGTAACACTACATTCTGCACTCTCTCCTTTCCTTCTCTATGAACGGTATGCTTTGTCTGTATAGCGCGCAAGGAACAATACTTTTCACCGTATATTAATACATGTGACAATAATAAATCAAATCAGAAGTAAAGGTAAAAGTGCTGCTGTATAATTCTGCCATCACATACCAACGCTGGCTTGCTGAGTGCGGCTTGTTACGGACAAGCGCCTTCTGGTTCAAGTGGCCAATCACCGGGATGCATGTAGAAATGCACGGACAGATTAAGAGCAGGAGTAAGGCCATTTGGCCCCTCTGAGCCTGCTTCCCCCCACCGCCCTCCCCCTCCTCCCGCCAATAAGATTTAATTTGTCTCAACTCCACTTTCCTGTCTGTTCCCCTCCCCCATAACACATGACCTCCTCCCCCCCACCCCCCGCCCGGCTCCCCTTCACCTTTGTCGATCAGAAATCTGTGTAACTCACCCTTGAATATATTCAGTGAGCCGCAGCCCCCACTGCTGTCTGGGGGCGGTGGGGGGGGGGGGATTCCACAGACTGACCACCCTCTGAGAGAAGAAATTCCCCCTCATCTCCGTCTCCAATGGAAGACCCCTTCATCCTCAAACTGTCCCCCCGCCCCCCCCCCACCAGTTCTAGATTCTCCCCCCATGAGGAGGGGTCCTCTCTGCATCCACCCTGTCAAACCCCCCCTCAGAATCTAAGATGTTTCAATAAGATCCCCTCTCATTCTTCTAAACTCCAATGGGTTCAGGCCCCGACCTGAACAAAGAACATTACAGCACAGGAACAGGCCCTTCGGCCCTTCAAGCCTGCACCGACCATGCTGCCCGACTGAACTAAAGCCCCCTAAAAGAAGCTCAATCTTTTCCTCAGAAGACAAAACCCCCCCCTTCACCCCGGAATCGGGGCCTCCGATGCGAGTGGATCCCTCCTTAGGCAAACCAGTGTAACTGGTTACAATAACTTCCAGACTTGGCAGCACCAGTCTCTCTGTAGTAAATACCATTCAGCTGGTGACTTACTTCACCCTGTTGTTCAGATTTTTTCACTGGGGGCAAAGCTGGGCCAGGCCTGACCAGTGTTTGTTCCCCATCCCCAGTTACCACCCCCCCCCCCCCCCCCCGCTTGTAGAGTCGATTGCTGAGTGTGTGTGTTAGGAGGGAGGGGGTCACTTTGAGGGCCAAAGGGGGTAAGGAGGGCAGATTTCCTTTATCCTTAAAGGGGGTTGGGGAGGGGAATTAGTGAACCAGATGGCGGGGGGTGGAGGGGCAGGGTTTTGTCTGACAATTGATGATGGTTTCATTCCCACTTTCTCTGCCAGGTGGCCATTGCCGTCTCGTGTCCGGTTCAGTGTCCATTGGTTGCGTTCGGGGCTCCCCATCACCCTCATGTGGTCGTCCCATCATTGGAGTTGGCGGTCAGCTCGTCAGCGTCCACTCCGGGCACAGCGCTGCTGTGGCCTGGAAGAGGAACTGCAGTGTCGCCCCCCCCGAGCCTAAGCCCTGCAACAGGGAGAACCTGGAGGTGGAGCGGGTAGGGGATGCCCAGGGGGATTGTGGAGGAAGCTGGGGAGGGGGGGTGCGGGAGCGGAGTGCGATCTCGGTTTTGAGGGAGAGGGTACTGAATTGCCAGGTTCCCCAAGAGGAGGACACCCCAATTCAGTCCCTCCCCTCACCTTGTCCTTCTGGGGGGTAGAGGTGGCGGGTTTGGGCGGCGCTGTCGAAGGAGCCTTGGCGAGTCGCTGCGGTGCATCTTGTAGACGGTACACACTGCTGCCGCTGTGCGTCGGTGGTGGAGGGAGTGAGTGTCGAGGGTGGGTGGTTAGCGTGTCGATCGAGCGGGGGGGGGGCTGCTTTGTCCCAGATGGTGTCGAGCTTCTCGAGTGTTGTCGGAGCCGTGCTCATCCAGGCGAGTGGGAGAGTATTCCATCACACTCCTGACTTGTGCCTTGTAGATGGTGGACAGGCTTTGGGGGGGGAGTCAGGAGGTGAGTTACTCCGCAGGATTCCCAGCCTCTGACCTGCTCTGGGAGCCACAGTATTT
This sequence comes from Mustelus asterias, assembly GCF_964213995.1. Lineage (NCBI taxonomy): Eukaryota > Metazoa > Chordata > Chondrichthyes > Carcharhiniformes > Triakidae > Mustelus > Mustelus asterias. Next base: position 43,471 of record NW_027590930.1, read on the forward strand.
ATGTGGCTGGGTCCAGTTCAGTTTCTGCTCAATGGTGACCCCCCAGGATGTTGATAGTGGGGGGGATTCAGCGATGGGAATGCCATTGAATGTCGAGGGGAGATGGTTGGATCCTCTCTTGTTGGAGGTGGTCATTGCCTGGTGCTTGTGTGGGGTGAATGTTACTCACCACTTGTCAGCCCGAGCCTGGATATTGTCCGGGTCTCGCTGCATTTGGACACGGGCTGCTGTGTCTTCCTTTCCGGGCTAATAGCAACACATTTGTGGAAAATCCTGACAGAGTGCGGAGTGACTCACTTTGAGCCGCATGTTTTGGAGTTACCCTGGTGAGGCGGAGAGGGACACGCCACAACTCGATCCTCACTAAACCGCAGATTATTGCCAGATCTCTGAATGGCTGCCAGTTTCAACATCAGCCTCTGACTCACAACGAGGATTTTAGATGGAATTACCCTGCCAGATGTATTTGGACAAGAGGTTCCACCCTTCCCCCTCCCTCAGCCCCATTTACAGCCCCCTCCTCCCCCTCCGCAGCGGCAGTTCCTGCAGCAAAGGCTATTCACCAAAAGCTGGACGGGGAGATTCTGCAGTACAGAGGGATCTGGGTGCCCCGGTACATCAGTCAGAAAAAAGGTCACCGTGCAGGTACAGCGCGTGATTAGCAAAGCAAATGGAACGCTGTCCTTTATCGCGAGTGAGGATGGAATATAAAATTTGGGAAGCCTTGCTCTGAATGATGTGCGGGTTCGGTGGATTGGCCATGCTAAATTGCCCCTAAGTGTCACGGGGGCTAGCTAAGGTAGATGCATGGGGATAGGTTGGGATTGTGGTCGGTGCAGGCTCGATGGGCTGAATGGCCTCCCTCTGCACTGTAGGATGCTACGATTCGATGACTGTACAGAGTGCAGGTGAAACCAGGCCTGTAGCGCTGTGCAGATTCAAACCCTGTAGTAGAAAATGATACAACGGCAATAGAGCTGTTTGGAAAAGGTAAACGTGACTCATTCCTGGGAACTGTGCTCAGGGAGGGCCCCACAGTGGGAGGGTCGGTGCTGAGGGAGCGCCGCACTGTGGGAGGGTCGGTGCTGAGGGAGCGCCGCACTGTGGGAGGGTCGGTGCTGAGGGAGTGCCGCACTGTGGGAGGGTCAGTGCTGAGGGAGCGCCGCACTGTGGGAGGGTCAGTGCTGAGGGAGTGCCGCACTGTGGGAGGGTCAGTGCTGAGGGAGCGCCCCACAGTGGGAGGGTCGGTGCTGAGGGAGTGCCGCACTGTGGGAGGGTCGGTGCTGAGAGAGCGCCGCACTGTGGGAGGGTCAGTGCTGAGGGAGTGCCGCATTGTCGGAGGGTCAGTGCTGAGGGAGCGCCGCATTGTCGGAGGGTCAGTGCTGAGGGAGCGCCGCACTGTCGGAGGGTCAGTGCTGAGGGAGCGCCGCACTGTGGGAGGGTCAGTGCTGAGGGAGCACCGCACTGTCGGAGGGTCAGTGCTGAGGGAGTGCCGCACTGTCGGAGTGTTGCAAGCCTCCTGACTGACCTCAGCACCTGTGGGATCAATTCATCCTGGAATTCCCCCCACTTGTTCAGTGAAAACCTCACCTCTCCTTTAGTACAAGAAAACAGGGGTTGTGTGAGAGCGATGCCTCTCTGAGTCGAGCAGCTGGGTTACTGGTAAGGTTGGGAAGTGGTAATGTGGATCGGGGTGCAAACCTGCAGCTGGGTGGGTCCCCACTGCCTTGGCAAGTTGGGGGGGTCTCATTTCACGAGTGCTTAGGAGGGGCTGAGTCAGCAGGCCCTACCCGGACCCCTTCAATTACCCCCCAATCCCCCACCCTGCTTTGGCACCCCTTTGGAGTTCTTGCCCCTTCTCCATCCTGCGAGATGCCAATCTTCCTCCATGAGTACAAGCTACTGGAAGGATTGAGAGATACAGGGAGAAGGTGGTATTGAGGGATACGGGGGGGAAGGTGGGGATTGAGGGATACGGGGAGAAGGTGGGATTGAGGGATACGGGGAGAAGATGGGATTGAGGGATACGGGGATAAGGTGGGGATTGAGGGATACGGGGAGAAGATTGGGTTGAGGGATACAGGGAGAAGATGGGGTTGAGGGATACGGGGAGAAGGTGGGATTGAGGGATATGGGGAGAAGGTGGGGATTGAGGGATATGGGGAGAAGGTGGGGATTGAGGGATATGGGGAGAAGGTGGGATTGAGGGATACGGGGAGAAGGTGGGATTGAGGGATACGGGGAGAAGGTGGGTTTGAGGGATACGGGGAGAAGGTGGGATTGAGGGATACGGGGAGAAGGTGGGATTGAGGGATACGGGGAGAAGGTGGGATTGAGGGATACGGGGAGAAGGTGGGGATTGAGGGATAGGGGAGAAGGTGGGGATTGAGGGATACGGGGAGAAGGTGGGGATTGAGGGATACGGGGAGAAGGTGGGGATTGAGGGATACGGGGAGAAGGTGGGGATTGAGGGATACGGGGAGAAGGTGGAGATTGAGGGATCTGGGGAGAAGTTGGGATTGAGGGATACGGGGAGAAGGTGGGATTGAGGGATACGGGGAGAAGGTGGGATTGAGGGATACGGGGAGAAGGTGGGGATTGAGGGATACGGGGAGAAGATGGGGTTGAGGGATACGGGGAGAAGGTGGGATTGAGGGATATGGGGAGAAGGTGGGGATTGAGGGATATGGGGAGAAGGTGGAGATTGAGGGATATAGGGAGAAGGTGGAGATTGAGGGATACAGGGAGAAGGTGGGGATTGAGGGATATGGGGAGAAGGTGGGGATTGAAGGATATTGGGAGTGGGTGAGGATTGAGGGATACGGGGAGAAGGTGGGGATTGAGGGATACGGGGAGAAGGTGGGCATTGAGTGATACGGGGAGAAGGTGGGGATTGATGGATACGGGGAGAAGGTGGGGATTGAGTGATACGGGGAGAAGGTGGGGATTGAGGGATACGGGGAGAAGGTGGGGATTGAGGGATATGGGGAGAAGGTGGGATTGAAGGATACTGGGAGTGGGTGAGGATTGAGGGATACGGGGAGAAGGTGGGGATTGAGGGATACGGGGAGAAGGTGGGGATTGAGGGATACGGGGAGAAGGTGGGGGTTGAGGGATACGGGGAGAAGGTGGGATTGAGGGATATGGGGAGAAGGTGGGGATTGAGGGATACGGGGAGAAGGTGGGATTGAGAGATACGGGGAGAAGGTGGGGATTGAGGGATACGGGGAGAAGGTGGGGATTGAGGGATACGGGGAGAAGGTGGGAGTTGAGGGATACGGGGAGAAGGTGGGGATTGAGGGATACGGGGAGAACGTGGGGATTGGGGGATAGGGGGAGGAGGTGGGGATTGATGGATACGGGGAGAAGGTGGGGATTGAGGGATACGGGGAGAAGGCGGGGATTGAGGGATATGGGGAGAAGGTGGGATTGAAGGATACTGGGAGTGGGGGAGGATTGAGGGATACGGGGAGAAGGTGGGGATTGAGGGATACGGGGAGAAGGTGGGGATTGAGGGATACGGGGAGAAGGTGGGGATTGAGGGATACGGGGAGAAGGTGGGATTGAGGGATACGGGGAGAAGGTGGGGATTGAGGGATACGGGGAGAAGGTGGGATTGAGAGATACGGGGAGAAGGTGGGGATTGAGGGATACGGGGAGAAGGTGGGGATTGAGGGATACGGGGAGAAGGTGGGGGTTGAGGGATACGGGGAGAAGGTGGGATTGAGGGATACGGGGAGAAGGTGGGGATTGATGGATACGGGGAGAAGGTGGGGATTGAGGGATACGGGGAGAAGGTGGGGATTGAGGGATACGGGGAGAAGGTGGGGATTGAGGGATACGGGGAGAAGGTGGGGATTGTGGGATACGGGGAGAAGGTGGAGATTGAGGGATCTGGGGAGAAGGTGGGATTGAGGGATATGGGGAGAAGGTGGGGATTGAGGGATACGGGGAGAAGGTGGGGATTGAGGGATACGGGGAGAAGGTGGGATTGAGGGATGCGGGGAGAAGGTGGGGTTGAGGGATACGGGGAGAAGGTGGGGGTTGAGGGATACGGGGAGAAGGTGAGATTGAGGGATACGGGGAGAAGGTGGGGATTGAGGGATACGGGGAGAAGGTGGGGATTGAGGGATACGGGGAGAAGGTGGGGATTGAGGGACACGGGGAGAAGGTGGGATTGAGGGATACAGGGAGAAGGTGGGGATTGAGGGATACGGGGAGAAGGTGGGGATTGAGGGATACGGGGAGAAGGTGGGGATTGAGGGATACGGGGAGAAGGTGGGGATTGAGGGATACGGGGAGAAGGTGGGGATTGAAGGATACGGGGAGAAGGTGGGATTGAGGGATACAGGGAGAAGGTGGGGATTGAGGGATACGGGGAGAAGGTGGGGACTGAGGGATACGCAAGAAGGTGGGATTGAGGGATACGGGGAGAAGGTGGGAATGAGATATCTCGTGATCATTAATCCCTTCCATGCCGAGCATTGGCGAGTGTTGGCAGGTGTCCATGCCACGTGGACTGGGTGGGATCCCTGTGTCACATTGCAAGATTGTGTCTGTGCAGTTTAACACGTCTACCAATCTGTAACAAAGCCTGCCTTCACTCTGCAGCTGTCTCTGTCCTCAGCTATGTTCCTTCCAGAAAACCCACGTTTTAGCAGGAGATCCGACTGGGTCAGGTATGGGGATGGGCTGGCCGAGAGAGAGAGAGACAAAGAGAGAGAGAGACAGCGAGAGAGACCGAGAGAGAGAGACAGAGAGAGAGAGACAGAGAGAGAGAGAGACAGAGAGAGAGAGAGAGAGAGACAGAGAGAGAGAGAGACAGCGAGAGAGACAGCGAGAGAGACCGAGAGAGAGAGACAGAGAGAGAGAGACAGAGAGAGAGAGAGAGAGAGAGAGAGACAGAGAGAGACAGAGAGAGAGCGAGAGAGAAACAAAGGGAGAGAGACTGACAGAGGGAGAGACAGAGAGAAAACGACTGAGAGATAGAGATGGACAGACAGACAAAGAGAGAGAGAGAGACAGACAGAAACGGAAAAAGCGACAGAGACACAGAGTGATAAGGAGACAGAGAGAGACAGACAGACGCAGAGAGACAGAGAGCGAGAGAGAGACACAGCGAGAGAGAGAGACAGAGAGAGACAGAGAGAAAGACAGAGAGAGACAGAGATGGAGAGACAGAGACGGAAAGACAGAGACAGAGATAGAGAGAGAGAGAGTCAGAGATAGAGACAGAGATAGAGACTGTGAGGAGACGGACACCAAGAGAGACTGAGGGACAGAGATGGACAGAGAGAGACTGAGAGAGAAAGACAGAGAGAGAGAGAGACAGAGATGGAGGGACAGAGACGGAGAGACAGAGATAGAGAGAGAGACAGAGATAGAGAGAGAGACAGAGATAGAGAGAGGTAGAGACTGTGAGGAGACGGACACCAAGAGAGACTGAGGGACAGAGATGGACAGAGAGAGACTGCGAGAGAAAGAGAGACAAAGAGGGACAGAGACAAATAGACACGGAGCGGGGCTGAGAGAGACAGAGAGACACACACAGAGAGGGAGAGACAGACAGAATGAGACAGAGAGAGATAAAGACAGACAGAGACAGACAGGGTGAGAGAGAGAGAGACATAGAACATTACAGCGCAGTACAGGCCCTTCGGCCCTCGATGTTGCGCCGACCAGTGAAACCAATCAAAAGCCCCTCTAATCTACACTGTTCCAATATCATCCATATGTTTATCCAATGACCTTTTAAATGCCCTTAATGTTGGCGAGTCCACTACTGCTGCAGGCAGGGCATTCCACGCCCTTACTACTCTCTGAGTAAAGAACCTACCTCTGACATCTGTTCTATATCTCTCACCCTTCAATTTAAAGCTATGTCCCCTCGTGCTAGCGATCACCATCCGAGGAAAAAGGCACTCACTCTCCACCCTATCTAATCCTCTGATCATCTTATATGCCTCTATTAAGTCACCTCTTAACCTTCTTCTCTCTAACGAAAACAGCCTCAAGTCCCTCAGCCTTTCCTCATAAGACCTTCCCACCATACCAGGCAACATCCTGGTAAATCTCCTCTGCACCCTTTCCAACGCTTCCACATCCTTCCTATAATGCGGCGACCAGAACTGTACGCAATACTCCAGGCAGAGAGAGAGAGAGAGAGAGAGAGACAGAGAGAGAAGATAAAGGGAGGAGGATGCAGCGATGCTTCAGTGTGATTTGGACAGGCTGAGTGTGTAGGCAAATACCTGGCAGATGTAGTATAGTGTGGATAAATGTGAGGTTATCCACTTTGGTAGCAATAATAGGAAGGCAGATTATTACTTGAATGGGTGTAAATTGAGAGAGATGAATATTCAGTGAGACCTTGGTGTCCTCGTGCATCAGTCGCTGAAAGTCAGCGTGCAGGTACAGCAGGCAGTAAAGAAGGCAAATAGTATATTGGCCTTCATACCGAGAGGATTTGAGTGTAGGAATAGGGATATTTTACTGCAATTGTATAGGGCATTGGTGAGGCCACACCTGGAGTATTGTGTGCAGTTTTGATGTCCTTATCTGAGGAAGGATGTCCTTGCTATAGACGGAGTACAGCGAAGGTTTACCAGGCTGATTCCTGGGATGGCGGGTCTGTCATATGAGGAGAGACTAAGTCGGTTTGGATTATATTCACTGGAGTTTAGAAGAGTGAGAGGGGATCTCATAGAAACTTATAAAATTCTAACAGGGTTAGACAGGGTAGATTCAGAAAGAATGTTGCCAGTGGTGGGGGAGTCCAGAACTAGGGGTCATAGTTTGAGACTAAGTCGGTTTGGATTATATTCACTGGAGTTTAGAAGAGTGAGAGGGGATCTCATCGAAACTTATAAAATTCTAACAGGGTTAGACAGGGTAGATTCAGAAAGAATGTTGCCAGTGGTGGGGGAGTCCAGAACTAGGGGTCATAGTTTGAGGATAAGGGGTAAACCTTTTAGAACTGAGGAGAAATTTCTTCACCCAGAGAGTGGTGAATGTGTGGAATTCACTCCCACAGAAAGTTGTTGAGGCCAGAACGTTGTGTAATTTCGAGAAGAAATTGGATATCGCTCTTGGGGCTAAAGGGATCGAGGGATATGGGGGGAAGGGGGTTCAGGATATTGAATTTGATGATCAGCCGTGATCATAATGAATGGCGGAGCAGGCTCGAAGGGCCGAATGGCCTCCTCCTGTTCCGATTTTCTACGTGTGAAACACAGAGAAAGACAGAGAGACACACACACACACAGAGGGACAGACAGAGAGAGAGACAGAGAGAGAGACAGAGACACAGAGAGGGACAGACAGAGAGAGGTGAGTCCGCACTTTTCACCATCACATTCACACACACTCACACACACACCACACACACACATCACACACACACACTCACACACATCACACACACTCACACACACACACACACTCACACACACTCACACACATACTCACACACATCACACACACTCACACACTCACACACTGGGTGAAGCCAATGTAGAACGTGGGAGGCTGATTTCACTGGGCAAGATGAGATCAGGGGAATGCAGAGAAAAGGGAGGATTTGGTGTGTCTAACGTGGCCCCTCTTAGGATGGGGTGCAGTCACTGCGGATCCGTCGCTGGGAGATGCGACCCCCGTGAAAAATGAAATAGCGATGAAGAAGCTGTGCCCAGAGTGTCAGACAGAGAGACACACACAGACCTCAGTCACCGGGCACGCTGAGTAGATTTTCATTCAGCCCAGAGACACTTATTCCCACCTCACCAAACCCCCTCCCCCCCGCCCCCCCGCCACCTTACCCCCTCCCCGGATATTGGGGTCAAAACTGAAATGTAAAGTCTACCTGGCCAATCTCTCACTTTCTCTCTCTGTCCCTGTGTGTGTGTGTGTCTCTCTCTCTGTCCCCCTCTCACTTTCCCTCTGTCCCTCTCTCATGTTCTCTCTCTCTCTGTCTCATTCTCTGTCACCCTTTCTCTCTCAGTCCGTCTCTGCATCTCTCTCTCTCTCTGTCACTTTCTCTCTCTCCCTCTCTCACTTTTTCTCTCTGTCTCTTCCTCTGTTGCCCTGTCGGTCTCTCTCTCCCTCTTTGTCCCTTTTTTTTTCTGTCTCTCTCTCTCTCTCTCTCTGTCCTTCTCTCACTTTCTTTCTCTTTCTGTCTCTTCCTCTGTCCCCCTCTCACTCCGCCCCCCCCCCCCCCCCGCTCTCTCTCCCCCCCCCTCTCTCTCTCTCTCTCCCCCCCCCCCCCCTCTCTCTCTCTCTCCACCTCTCTCTCTTTCTCTCCGAAATCCAGTAAAATCTGGAAATGACTGTTCCTGGTCTGAACTGGAGTTCCATTTTAAGGAAGACATGAGCAGTTCAGGCGAGAAGTGGTCATTTCCAGATCTCACTGGTTTTTACTTCTGTAGACGGAGAGAGAGACAGAGAGAGAGGGAGGCAGAGAGGGAGACACAGAGAGAGAAAGTGAGAGAGGGAGAGAGAGAGAGAGACAGAGAGAGAGCGAGAGAGACACAGAGAGACAGAGAGGGAGACAGAGAGGGAGAGACAGAGAGAGAGACAGAAAGAGGGAGACAGAAAGAGAGAGACACAGAGAGACACAGAGAGAGAGAGAGAAACAGAGACAGAGACAGACATAGAGACAGACAGAGAATGAGAGTCAGAGAGAGAGAGACAGAGAGAGAGAGAGAGACAGAGAGAGAGAGAGACAGCGAGGGAGAGACAGCGAGGGAGAGAGAGAGAGAGACAGACAGAGAGAGAGGCAGAGAGAGACAGAGGGAGAGAGAAACAGAGAGAGAGAGACACACAGAGAGAGAGAGACACACAGAGAGAGAGAGAGAGAGACAGAGCGAGAGAGAGACAGACAGAGAGAGGGCGAGAGAGACAGAGAGAGACAGATAGAGAGACAGAGAGAGACAGACAGAGAGAGAGACAGAGAGAGAGGGGGGGGGGTCTGCATTTTTCACCAGTGAAGCCAGTGTAGATTTGAGGTTGTCTCTGGGCTGAATGAAAACCTACTCAGCGTGCCCAGTGACTGAGGTCTGTGTGTGTCTCTCTCTGTCTGACACTCTGGGCACAGCTTCTTCATCGCTATTTCATTTTTCATGGGGGTCGCATCTCCCAGAGACAGATCCGCAGTTACCCCCTCCGCCCTCCCTAGGGGGGGGGGGGGGGGGGCACATTAGACACACTAAACACTGCACCCTCCCTTTTCTCTGCATTCACCCTGATCTCACCTTGCCCAGTGTGTGGGACAGACACTGTCCCGCACACTGAATTCAGCCTCCAGGAAACACCTTCTACACTGGCTTCACCCTGTGTGTCTGCGTGTGTGTCGCTCTCTGTCTCTCTCTCTCTGTCTCTCTGTTTCTTTCTGTCTCTCTCTGTCTGGCTTTCTCTCTGTCTCTGTGTCTCTTTCTGAGTCTGTGTCTCTCTGTCTGTCTGCCTCACTCTCTCTCTCTCTGTCTCCCTCCCTCTCTCTCTCCCTCGCTCTCTCTTTCTCCCTCCCCCTCGCTCTCTCTTTCTCCCTCCCTCTGTCTGTCTGTCTCCCTCTCTGTCTCTCTCTCTCTCCCTCTCTCTCTGTCTCTCTCTCTCTCCGTCTACAGAAGTAAAAACCGGTGAGATCTGGAAATGACCACTTCTCGCCTGAACTGCTCATGTCTTCCTTAAAATGGAACTCCAGTTCAGACCAGGAAGAGTCATTTCCAAATTTTACTGGGTTTCGGAGAGAGAGAGATGGAGAGAGAGAGAGAGGGACAGAGAGAGAGATAGCGACATAGTGAGAGGGAGGGAGAGAAAGAGCAAAAGACAGTGAGAGATAGAGAGGGCAACAGAGGAAGAGACAGAGAGGGATAGAGAGAGAGAGAGACAGAGAGAGAAAGGGACAAAGAGAGAGAGACAGAGAGAGCAACAGAGGAAGAGACAGAGAGAGAGAAAGTAAGAGAGGGAGTGAGAGAAAGAGCAAAAGACAGAGAGGGACAGAGAGAAAGGGACGGATGGAGAGGAAGAGTCAGAGAGAGAAAGAGTCAGAGTGAGAAAGAGAGAGAAAGAAAGAGTTAGACAGACAGAGACACAGAGTGAGGGAGATTGAGAGTGGGATTGAGACAGCAAGCGGAAGGGAGAGAGATTGAAACTGAGAGACTGAAAGTGACAAAGTGAGAGAGAGGGTGAGAGTGTAAGAGACACGGATGAAGAGAGAGAAAATCAGAGAGAGAGAGCGGGGTGAGGGGGGGCGGGGCGGCGGGGGGAATGAGAGACACACAGAGAGCTTGGTTGCTGCTCTCCTGACCTGTGAGGGGCCATCAACACTCCCCTTTGCAATGCCCTGACACGGGAACCTCCAAGGCCTCTGGGGTGGATGCTGAGTGCCCACCCACAGACCCTCTGCAACTCGCCACCCACCCTCCAAACCCCACCCCCTACCACTCCCCTCACCCCCTACCACTCCCCATTCCCTATCCAGGCCTGACAATCAGAAGAGTCCTCAGCACTTGGTTAGGTATGTAAACACTCAGGCATTCACCATCACTCATTTTGATCGCATGATGCCACATGATGCAATGTAAATGGATGCCTTTGGGTTGAAACTGAGTGTGTTTTGCCCCACCCTCTGCTCCCATGCCTGTATCGAACCTGCCAATCCTCTATAAGCAGTCACACTCCCACTCCAAAATACATTCCATTGCTACCACTCACCCTCACTCCCCGGAGATAATCGTCGGATCATTCATATAGCAAGCAAGGGTAAAGGAGACACTCACACACACTCACTCTCACACGCACTCACTCACTCTCGCACTCACTCACTCTCGCACTCACTCACTCACACTCACGCACAAACACTCTCGCACTCACTCACTCTCGCACTCACTCACTCTCGCACTCACTCACTCGCACTCTCGCACTCACTCACTCGCACTCTCGCACTCACTCACTCGCACTCTCGCACTCACTCACTCGCACTCTCGCACTCACTCACTCGCACCCTCGCACTCACTCACTCGCACCCTCGCACTCACTCACTCGCACCCTCGCACTCACTCACACCCTCGCACTCACTCACACCCTCGCACTCACTCACACCCTCGCACTCACTCACACCCTCGCACTCACTCACACCCTCGCACTCACTCACACCCTCGCACTCACTCACACCCTCGCACTCACTCACACCCTCACACTCACTCACACCCTCACACTCACTCTCACCCTCGCACTCACTCACTCACTCACTCACTCGCACTCACGCACTCACTCACTCGCACTCACGCACTCACTCACTCGCACTCACGCACTCACTCACTCGCACTCACTCACTCACTCACTCGCACTCACTCGCACTCACTCAATCACTCGCACTCACTCACTCACTCGCACTCACTCACTCACTCGCACTCACTCACACTCACTCGCACTCACTCGCACTCACTCACTCGCACATACACTAACTCAGAATTTTTTACAGATGCACCATAGAAAGCATTCTTTCTGGTTGTATCACAGCTTGGTATCCTGCTCTGTCCAAGACCGCAAGGAACTACAAAAGGTCGTGAACGAAGCCCAGTCCATCACTCAAACCAGCCTCCCATCCATTGACTCTGTCTACACTTCCCGCTGCCTCGGAAAAGCAACCGGCATAATCAAGGACCTCACGCACCCCGGGAATTCTCTCTTCCACCTTCTCCAGTCGGGAAAAAGATACAAAAGTCTGAGGTCACGTACCAACCGACTCAAGAACAGCTTCTTCCCAGCTGCGGTCAGACTTTTGAATGGACCGACCTCGCATTAAGTTGATCTTTCTCTACACCCTAGCTATGACTGTAACACTACATTCTGCACCCTCTCCTTTCCTTCTCTATGAACGGTATGCTTTGTCTGTATAGCGTGCAAGAAACAATACTTTTCACTGTATACTAATACATGTGACAATAATAAATCAAATCAAATCTCACTCACACACACATTATTCACATTCACACACACATACTCTCACTCAGGCAGCCACACACATACACACTCACTCTCACACAGACAGACACTCAGACACAATTGGACACAGAAACAACATGTACAGCACGGGGTTACAGAGTAAAATTTCCTCCACACTGTCCCCCCATCAAACACTCCCAGGACAGGTACAGCACGGGGTTAGATACAGAGTAAAGCTCCCTCTACACTGTCCCCATCAAACACTCCCAGGACAGGTACAGCACGGGGTTAGATACAGAGTAAAGCTCCCTCTACACTGTCCCCATCAAACACTCCCAGGACAGGTACAGCACGGGGTTAGATACAGAGTAAAGCTCCCTCTACACTGTCCCCCATCAAACACTCCCAGGACAGGTACAGCACGGGGTTAGATACAGAGTAAAGCTCCCTCTACACTGTCCCCCATCAAACACTGCAAGAGTTTTAACAACACCAGGTTAAAGTCCAACAGGTTTATTTGGTAGCAAATTCCATTAGCTTTCGGAGCGCTGCTCCTTCGTCAGATGGAGTGGAAATCTGCTCTCAAACAGGGCACAGAGACACAAAATCAAGTTACAGAACTGTACCTAGATTTGTAACTGATTTTGTAACTGTAATCTGTAACTTGATTTTGTGTCTCTGTGCCCTGTTTGAGAGCAGATCTCCACTCCATCTGACGAAGGGGCAGCGCTCCAAAAGCTAATGGCATTTGCTACCAAATAAACTTGTTAGACTTTAGCCTGGTGTTGTTAAAACTCTTACTGTGTTTACCCCAGTCCAACGCCGGCATCTCCACATCATACCCATCAAACACTCCCAGGACAGGTACAGCACGGGGTTAGATACAGAGTAAAGCTCCCTCTACACTGTCCCCATCAAACACTCCCAGGACAGGTACAGCACGGGGTTAGATACAGAGTAAAGCTCCCTCTACACTGTCCCCATCAAACACTCCCAGGACAGGTACAGCACGGGGTTAGATAAGAACATAAGAAATAGGAGCAGGAGTAGGCCATCTGGCCCTTCGAGCCTGCCCCGCCATTCAACAAGATCATGGCTGATCTGAAGCGAATCAGTTCCACTTACCCGCCTGCTCCCCATATCCCCTAATTCCCTTATCGATCAGAAAACTATCTACCCGCGATTTAAACATATTCAACGAGGAATAGATACAGAGTGAAGCTCCCTCTACACTGTCCCCCATCAAACACTCCCAGGACAGGTACAGCACGGGGTTAGATACAGAGTAAAGCTCCCTCTACACTGTCCCCATCAAACACTCCCAGGACAGGTACAGCACGGGGTTAGATACAGAGTAAAGCTCCCTCTACACTGTCCCCATCAAACACTCCCAGGACAGGTACAGCACGGGGTTAGATACAGAGTAAAGCTCCCTCTACACTGTCCCCATCAAACACTCCCAGGACAGGTACAGCACGGGGTTAGATACAGAGTAAAGCTCCCTCTACACTGTCCCCCATCAAACACTCCCAGGACAGGTACAGCACGGGGTTAGATACAGAGTAAAGCTCCCTCTGCACTGTCCCCATCAAACACTCCCAGGACAGGTACAGCACGGGGTTAGATACAGAGTAAAGCTCCCTCTACACTGTCCCCACCAAACACTCCCAGGACAGGTACAGCACGGGGTTAGATACAGAGTAAAGCTCCCTCTACACTGTCCCCATCAAACACTCCCAGGACAGGTACAGCACGGGGTTAGATACAGAGTAAAGCTCCCTCTGCACTGTCCCCATCAAACACTCCCAGGACAGGTACAGCACGGGGTTAGATACAGAGTAAAACTCCCTCTTCATTCACAGGAGCATAACTGAGACAGAATCTGACCCCGAGACACATCGGGAGATATCAGGGACAGGCGACCAAAAGCTCGGTCACAGCGGCTGGTTTTAAAGGAACATCTTAAAGGAGGAGAGACGGAGAGGTTTTGGAGGAAATTCCAGAGCTTTGAGCCCCCTGGGTGGCAGGATGCGAACCCAGGTCCCCAGGACATTAACTGAGTTTCTGGATTAATAGTCTAGCAATGATACCATTAGGCCATTGCCTCCCTTCTGAGGGAGATAGTATTCTAAGTGGGATAGAGGGACCGGAGCAGTGCACAAGTGTGTTGTAACTGAGGTTGGATGCAAGTTTCACAATTTCTTTATGGTTGCTTCTGAGCTATGCTCCCCACCTCCTCTGAATAAACCTCAAGGCAGTGGATTCACATTGCATGTTATTTTGAAAAAATCACCGGGATGATCAGTCCAGCGAGGAAATGTGTTACTGATTAGACTGAGGGGAGCAGGATTGAACTGTTTTATATGTGGTTTTGAGATTGATTTGATTTCCGAGGCTTTAACTTCACCAAACTGTGACCTGCCAGTCTTCGATCAAACCAGTTTGTGTTGTTGCAATTAGCTCGCAGGCAATCTCGCAATGCCTGCACTCGTAAAATGGAGAGATTCAGATCACTATCAACATCCTGGGGGGTTCCCATTGAGCAGAAACTGAACTGGACCCAGCCACATAAATACTGCGGCTCCCAGAGCAGGTCAGAGGCTGGGAATCCTGCGGAGAGTAACTCACCTCCTGACTCCCTCTCCAAAGCCTGTCCACCATCGACAAGGCACAAGTCGGGAGTGTGATGGAATACTCTCCCACTCGCCTGGATGAGCGCGGCTCCGACAACACTCGAGAAGCTCGACACCATCCGGGACAAAGCAGCCCCCCCCGCCCCCGCTCGATCGACACGCTAACCCCCCCACCCTCGACATTCACTCCCTCCACCACCGACGCACAGCGGCAGCAGTGTGTACCGTCTACAAGATGCACTGCAGCGACTCGCCAAGGCTCCTTCGACAGCACCACCCAAACCCACCACCTCTACCCCCTAGACGGACAAGGGCAGCAGACGCCATGGGGAACACCTACCACTTGCAAGATCCCCCCACCCATTCCCCCCACCTCACACACACACACACCATCCCGACTTATTTATTCTTTCGTGTCACAAGTAAGGCTTACATTAACACTGCAATGAAGTTACTGTGAAAATGCCCTAGTTGCCACACTCCGGTACCTGGTCGGGTTACACTGAGAGAGAATTTGGCACAGCCAATGCACCTAACAGCACGTCTTTCGGTCTGTGGGAGGAAACCGGATCACCCGGGAGAACGTGCAGACTCTGCACAGACGGTGACCCAAGCCGGGAATCAAATCCAGGTCCCTGGCGCTGTACTTGGAAATATATCGGCCGTTCCTTCACTGTGACTGGGTCAAAATCCTGGAGCTCCCTCCCTAACAGCGCTGTGGGTGTACCTACACCACACGGGACTGCGGCGGGTTCAAGATGGCAGCTCACCCACCACCTTCTCAAGGGACAATTAGGGATGGGAAACAAATCATGGAGCCCTAACAGTGCAGAAGGAGACCATTTGGCCCATCGAGTCTGCACCGACAACAATCCCACCCAGGCTCTATCCCCGTAACCCCATGTATTTACCTTGGAACTCAGGGGCAATTTAGCACGGCCAATGCACCAAATCTGCACATCTTTGGACTGAGGGAGGAAACCGGAGCACCCGGAGGAAACCCACGCAGGCACGGGGAGAATTCTTAACAGCTAAAGAGACAAAGTTAATCAATTCTGGGAGAGAACAGTGCTGAAGAAACTGGGTGGGATGACGATGACAATGGGAGAGAACGTATTTAAGGGGATACCGAAAACCTATGAAGGGGGCCATTTTAGATCTCAGCCAACAGCAGGCAAACATAGAACATAGAACAGTACAGCACAGAACAGGCCCTTCGCCCACGATGTTGTGCCGAGCTTTATCTGAAACCAAGATCAAGCTATCCCACTCTCTATCATCCTGGTGTGCTCCATGTGCCTATCCAATAACCGCTTAAATGTTCCTAAAGTGTCTGACTCCACTATCACTGCAGGCAGTCCATTCCACACCCCAACCACTCTCTGAGTAAAGGACCTACCTTGGGCATCCTTCCTATAATTCCCACAATGAACCCTATAGTTATGCCCCCTTGTAATCGCTCCATCCACCCGAGGAAATAGTCTTTGAACGTTCACTCTATCTATCCCCTTCATCATTTTATAAACCTCTATTAAGTCTCCCCTCAGCCTCCTCCGCTCCAGGGAGAACAGCCCTAGCTCCCTCAATCTTTCCTCATAAGACCTACCCTCCAAACCAGGCAGCATCCTGGTAAATCTCCTTTGCACTCTTTCCAGCGCTTCCACATCCTTCTTATAGTGAGGTGACCAGAACTGCACACAATATTCCAAATGTGGTCTCACCAAGGTCCTGTACAGTTGCCGCATAACCCCATGGCTCTTAAACTCCAACCCCCTGTTAATAAAAGCTAACACACTATAGGCCTTCTTCACAGCTCTATCCACTTGACTGGCAACCTTCAGAGATCTGTGGATATGGACCCCAAGATCTCTCTGTTCCTCCACAGTCTTCAGAACCCTACCTTTGACCCTGTAATCCACATTTAAATTTGTCCTACCAAAATGAATCACCTCACACTTATCAGGGTTAAACTCCATTTGCCATTTTTCAGCCCAGCTTTGCATCCTATCTATGTCTCTTTGCAGCCTACAACAGCCCTCCACCTCATCCACTACTCCACCAATCTTGGTGTCATCAGCAAATTTACTGATCCACCCTTCAGCCCCCTCCTCTAAGTCATTAATAAAAATCACAAAGAGCAGAGGACCAAGCACTGATCCCTGTGGCACTCCGCGAGCAACCTGCCTCCAGTCCGAAAATTTTCCATCCACCACCACCCTCTGTCTTCGATCAGATAGCCAGTTACCTATCCAATCTACCAACTTTCCCTCTATCCCACACCTCCTTACTTTCATCATAAGCCGACCATGGGGGACCTTATCAAATGCCTTACTAAAATCCATGTATATGACATCAACTGCCCTACCTTCATCAACACACTTAGTTACCTCCTCAAAAAATTCTATCAAATTTGTGAGGCACGACTTGCTGACGAATCCGTACTGACTATCCCGGATTAATCCGCATCTTTCTAAATGGTCGTAAATCCCATCCCGAAGGACCTTTTCCATCAACTTACCAACCACCGAAGTAAGACTAACCGGCCTATAATTACCAGGGTCATTTCTATTCCCTTTCTTAAACAGAGGAACAACATTCGCCTCTCTCCAGTCCTCTGGCACCATCCCTGTGGAATGGCAAAGCTTGTTAATCCCCAGAAGGCAGTATAAACAAAGCCAGATCTAAAAAGCCAATTGCTGGGAGGCCTCAGAGTGCATCCCCAGAGGGAATTAAAGGCACTGCATGGGAAAAGTATCTGGAAATTTATAGACCTACCCATCTATTAAAATGTTGGTCAGTGGTGGTTTGAGGGAATTTAACTTGAGATTGTTTGGAACTGTTATAAAAATATTAAGTAGTCAGGGACAACATTCCTGAATTTCGAACTCGCTCCTCGCACGATGCAAACTACAAACACCACCTCGATCAGCCGAGCCAATAACACCCACAAGCCCATGGCCAGCTGTTGAAGAACAAAAGATGGCACAATTGGGGTTTCTATTCCCCATGTGTCATCAGGAGCTTAGGAGGATGCCAAGGGTCTGGCTCAGAGTGTATCAGGAATGCCGCACGGCGGGAGGGTCAGTGCTGAGGGAGCGCCGCACTGTGGGAGGGTCAGTGCTGAGGGAGCGCCGCACTGTGGGAGGGTCAGTGCTGAGGGAGCACCGCACGGTGGGAGGGTCAGTGCTGAGGGAGCGCCGCACTGTGGGAGGGTCAGTGCTGAGGGAGCGCCGCACTGTGGGAGGGTCAGTGCTGAGGGAGCGCCGCACGGTGGGAGGGTCAGTGCTGAGGGAGCGCCGCACTGTCGGAAGTTCAGTGCTGAGGGAGTGCTGCACTGTGGGTCAGTGCTAAGGGAGTGCCGCACTGTGGGAGGGTCAGTGCTGAGGGAGCGCCGCACTGTGGGAGGGTCAGTGCTGAGGGAGCGCCGCACTGTGGGAGGGTCAGTGCTGAGGGAGCGCCGCACTGTGGGAGGGTCAGTGCTGAGGGAGCGTCGCACTATGGGAGGGTCAGTGCTGAGGGAGCGCCGCACTGTGGGTCAGTGCTGAGGGAGCGCCGCACTGTGGGAGGGTCAGTGCTGAGGGAGCGCCGCACTGTGGGAGAGTCAGTGCTGAGGGAGCGCCGCACTGTGGGAGGGTCAGTGCTGAGGGAGCGCCGCACTGTGGGAGAGTCAGTGCTGAGGGAGCGCCGCACTGTGGGAGAGTCAGTGCTGAGGGAGCTCCGCACTGTGGGAGGGTCAGTGCTGAGGGAGCGCCGCACTGTGGGAGGGTCAGTGCTGAGGGAGCGCCGCACTGTGGGAGGGTCAGTGCTGAGGGAGCGCCGCACTGTGGGAGAGTCAGTGCTGAGGGAGCACCGCACTGTGGGAGGGTCAGTGTTGAGGGAGCACCGCACTGTGGGAGAGTCAGTGCTGAGGGAGCACCGCACTGTGGGAGGGTCGGTGCTGAGGGAGCACCGCACTGTGGGAGAGTCAGTGCTGAGGGAGCACCGCACTGTGGGAGGGTCAGTGCTGAGGGAGCACCGCACTGTGGGAGAGTCAGTGCTGAGGGAGCACCGCACTGTGGGAGGGTCGGTGCTGAGGGAGCGCTGCATTGTGGGAGGGTCAGTGCTGAGGGAGCACCGCACTGTGGGAGAGTCAGTGCTGAGGGAGCACCGCACTGTGGGAGAGTCAGTGCTGTGGGAGCGCCGCACTGTGGGAGGGTCAGTGCTGAGGGAGCGCCGCACTGTGGGAGAGTCAGTGCTGAGGGAGCGCCGCACTGTGGGAGAGTCAGTGCTGAGGGAGCGCCGCACTGTGGGAGAGTCAGTGCTGAGGGAGCACCACGCTGACAGAGGGTCAGTGCTGAGGGAGCACCACGCTGACAGAGGGTCAGTGGGCTGGGGGGGGGGGTGGTATAGAGGAGGGGGGGGGGGTACAGGTTTCCGGTGCGAGCTGACCTCTTACCTCCGCCATTCTTGTAGCACAGATAGGGGAAACGCCAGACGTTCCCCAGTCCCACCGCGAAGCCCACGCAGGACATGATGAAGTCCATCTGGTTGGTCCACGTCGCCCTCTGCGGCACCTTCCGGGTGGGCAGGGGGGGCGCCATCAGCGCGCCCGTCCGCGAGTCCTCTGGCATGGGGGGCTGGCACTGCCCCTTGCCGGGGGGGGAGCGCACATTCTGCCGCCAGAGCTCCCCGTCGTCCAGCTGGCTGCCTGACTGCCCCCGTCCCAATTTGGTCCTGCCAGCGTCCCTGCCGGCTGTCGTGGTGTGCATACCCCGTTTACCGTTAACCGGGGCGGACAAGTATGGGGGTGGGTTGGCGTTGACAGTCTTGCCCGTTTCTCACTCTGCAGTGCGGGGGTCTCGAGAAAGGAGGGGGGGGGGGGGGGCGGTTTGCAGAGAGAGAGAGAAAGAGAGGGCGGCAGAGTCGGTTCCAAAGAAAATTAAAGACTTCCTGGCTCACTTTTTGTCTTGTCGAATTCTTCCTTTCGACTGTGGGGAAAGGAGAAAAGGGGGGGGGGCCGGACCTCAGAAGCAGTCCACAAAGCACTTGAAACTGAGCCTAAAATAGTGCATCAGAGACTGTTTGGTGGACCGCTCGAATCGGCAGCCCGGTGGAACGATAAAGGGGGGCCCGCTGGGGTTTGTTGCCAACTCCCGGTCCCGTAGCAGAGCTCAGTGGAGAGTCGCACACGCCTGTCGAGCCCGCGCGCTGACACACACACACACACACACACGAGACGGAGGCAGGATCCACTCCTGGATCGCTTGCTCAGCCTCCGACACACAGCTCTCCTGCCAGGCTCTAACACTCAGCTTTATATACACAGAGCATCCGGCTGCACTGTGCTCTCTCTCTCTCTCTCTCCCCGCCTCCCACCCCCTTTTCCCCGCCTTCCTGCTTTCAGCCGATAGAGCGGCGGGCAGTACCACTATTTATGGTTCCTCAGCACTGTGCTACTCGCCACCGACCACTCCCCCTCCCACTCCTCCTCTCCACTCCCCCACACCCGCCCGCCAGCTACAGAACTCTCCCACGCTCGGGCAGGCGAGTGAACACCAGCCCAGAGAACCCAGTCTCCCCCCCCACACCGCTGCACGCACGCACACACACACACACAGCCTTCCGTGTCTCCCCGGGTCATCCTGTTCTCACATTGCAACAGCGACTGGTTAATGATTACATGCCAAGAGATTTGCAAATGCCAGCACATACATTATATCACATACACATTCTCTCTCTCACACACATACATTCTCTCTCTCACACACATACATTCTCTCTCTCTCACACACACATTCTCTCTCACACACACACTCTCTCTCTCTCTCTCTCACACACACTCTCTCTCTCTCACACACGCACACTCTCTCTCTCTCTCTCTCACACACACTCTCTCTCTCTCACACACGCACACTCTCTCTCTCTCTCTCACACACACACTCTCTCTCTCACACACACACACACTCTCTCTCACACACACACGCTCTCTCTCTCTCACACACACACACTCTCTCTCTCTCACACACACACACTCTCTCTCTCACACACTCTCTCACACACACTCTCTCACACACACTCTCTCACACACACTCTCTCACACACACTCACTCTCTCTCACACACACACACTCTCTCTCTCTCACGCACACACACGCTCTCTCTCACGCACACACACGCTCTCTCTCACACACACACTCTCTCTGACACACACACACACTCTCTCTCTCTCACACACACACACACACACTCTCTCTCTCACACACACACACACACACTCTCTCTCTCACACACTCTCTCACACACACTCTCTCACACACACTCACTCTCTCTCTCACACACACACACTCTCTCTCTCACGCACACACACGCTCTCTCTCACACACACACTCTCTCTCTCTCTCTCACACACACACACACTCTCTCTCTCACACACTGACACACACACTCTCTCTCTCACACACTGACACACACACTCTCTCACACACACACTGACACACACTCTCTCTCTCTCACACACACACACTCTCTCACACTCACACATAGAATATAGAACAGTACAGCACAGTACAGGTCCTTCGGCCCTCGATGTTGTGCCGAGCTTTGTCCGAAACCAAGATCAAGCTATCCCACTCCCTATCATTCTAGTGTGCTCCATGTGCCTATCCAATAACCGCTTGAAAGTTCCTAAAGTGTCCGACTCCACTATCACAGCAGGCAGTCCATTCCACACCCCGACCACTCTCTGAGGAAAGAATCTACCTCGGACATCCCTCCTATATCTCCCACCATGAACCTTATAGTTATGCCCCCTTGTAACAGCTACATCCACCCGAGGAAATAGTCTCTGAACGTCCACTCTATCTATCCCCTTCATCATTTTATAAACCTCTATTAAGTCGCCTCTCATCCTCCTCCGCTCTAAAGAGAAAAGCCCTAGCTCCCTCAACCTTTCCTCATAAGACCTACCCTCCAAACCAGGCAGCATCCTGGTAAATCTCTCTGCACTCTCTCCAATGCTTCCACATCCTTCTTATAGTGAGGTGACCAGAACTGCACACAATATTCCAAATGTGATCTCACCAAGGTCCTGTACAGTTGCAGCATAACCCCACAGCTCTTAAACTCAAACCCCCTGCTAATAAACGCTAACACACTATAGGCCTTCTTCACGGCTCTATCCATTTGAGTGGCAACCTTCAGAGATCTGTGGATATGAACCCCAAGATCTCTCTGTTCCTCCACATTCCTCAGAACCCTGCAGTTGACCCTGTAATCCGCATTCAAATTTGTCCTACCAAAATGAATCACCTCGCACTTATCAGTGTTAAACTCCATCTGCCATTTTTCGGCCCAGCTCTGCATCCTATCAATGTCTCTTTGCAGCCTACAACAGCCCTCCACCTCATCCACTACTCCACCAATCTTGGTGTCATTAGCAAATTTACTGACCCACCCTTCAGCCCCCTCCTCCAAGTCATTGATAAAAATCACAAATAGCAGAGGACCCAGCACTGATCCCTGTGGCACTCCGCTGGTAACTGGTCTCCAGTCTGAAAATTTTCCATCCACCACCACCCTCTGTCTTCTATGAGATATGATGTGGAGATGCCGGCGTTGGACTGGGGTAAACACAGTAAGAAGTTTAACAACACCAGGTTAAAGTCCAACAGGTTTATTTGGTAGCAAAAGCCACACAAGCTTTCGGAGCTGCAAGCCCCTTCTTCAGGTGAGTGGGAATTCTGTTCACAAACAGGGCATATAAAGACACAAACTCAATTTACATGAATAATGGTTGGAATGCGAATACTTACAACTAATCAAGTCTTTAAGAAACAAAACAATGTGAGTGGAGAGAGCATCAAGACAGGCTAAAAAGATGTGTATTGTCTCCAGACAAGACAGCCAGTGAAACTCTGTGGGGGTTACAAATAGTGTGCCATGAACCCGCACACACGAGGACGGCCTAGCTGTAAGTATTCGCATTCCAACCATTATTCTGTAAATTGAGTTTGTGTCTTTATATGCCCTGTTTGTACGGCATCTCCACATCATGACTATCCCCGTGGACAGTGAGGACCCAAAGATCAAAGCCAAAGGCTCTGCAATCTCATCCCTTGCCTTTCAAAGAATCCTAGGATATATCCCATCTGGCCCAGGGGTCTTATCGAACCTCAGGTTTTTCAAAATTGCTAATACACCTTCCCTCAGCACATCTACCTCCTCCAACCTACCAGCCTGTATCCCATTCTCATCCTCAAAAACATGGCCCCTCTCCTTGGTAAACACTGAAGAAAAGTATTCATTTATCGCTTCTCCTATCTCTTCTGACTCCATGCACCAGTTCCCACTACTATCCTTGACCGGCCCTAACCTCACCCTGGTCATTCTTTTATTTCTCACATAAGGGTAAAAAGCCTTGGGGTTTTCCGACCCATCAAGGACTTCTCGTGCCCCCTCCTAGCTCTCCTAAGCCCTCTTTTTAGCTCATTCCTTGCTAACTTGTACCCCTCAAGCGACCCAACTGAACCTTGTTTTCTCATCCTTACATACGCTTCCTTTTTCTTCTTGACAAGACATTCAACCTCTTTTGTGAACCATGGTTCCCTCACTCGGCCATTTCCTCCCTGCCTGACAGGGACATGCCTATCAAGGACACCCAGTATTTGTTCCTTGAACAAGCTCCACTTTTCATTTGTGCCTTTCCCTGACAGTTTCTGTTCCCATCTTATGCTCCCTAATTCTTGCCCAATCGCATCATAATTACCCCTCCCCCAATTATAAACCTTGCCCTGCCGTAAGGCCCTATCCCTCTCCATTGCAATGATGAAAGACACCGAATTGTGGTCTCTATCTCCAAAGTGCTCTCCCACAAACAAATCTAACACTTGGCCTGGTTCATTACCCAGTACCAAGTCCAATGTGGCCCCGCCTCTTGTCGGCCTATCCACATATTGTGTCAGGAAACCCTCCTGCACACACTGTACAAAAACTGCCCCGTCCGAACTATTCGACCTATAAAGGTTCCAATCAATATTTGGAAAGTTAAAGTCACCCATGACAACGACCCTGTGACCTCCACACCTATCCATAATCTGCTTTGCAATTTTTTCCTCCACATCTCTATTACTATTTGGGGGCCTATAGAAAACCCCCAACCACATGACCGCTCCTGTCCTATTTCTAACTTCAGCCCATATTACCTCAGTAGACAGATCCCCCTCGAACTGCCTTTCAGCAGCCGTTAAACTATCCTTGATTAACAATGCTACTCCTCCACCTTTTTTACCACCTTCCCTACTCTTACTGAAACATCTATACCCCGGAACTTCCAACAACCATTCATGTCCCTGTTCTAACCATGTCTCCGTAATGGCCACAACATCGTAGTCCCAAGTACCAATCCACGCTCCAAGTTCACCTACCTTATTCCGGATTCTCCTTGCATTGAAGTAGACACACTTCAACCCACCTTCCTGTCT
>NW_027590930.1:72500-90000 GCF_964213995.1 Mustelus asterias
GCCACACTACCAGAAGGACGTGGAGGCTTTGGAGAGAGTACAGAGGAGGTTTACCAGGATGTTGCCTGGTATGGAGGGGCTTGGTTATGAGGAGAGATTGGGGAAACTGGGGTTGTTCTCCTTGGAAAGACGGAGGATGAGGGGAGACTTAATAGAGGTGTATAAAATTATGAAAGGCATAGATAGGGTGAACGGTGGGAAGCTTTTCCCCGGGTCGGTGGTGACGTTCACAAGGGGTCATAGGTTCAAGGTGAAGTGGGGGAGGTTTAACACAGATATCAGAAGGACATATTTTACACAGAGGGTCGTGGGGGCCTGGAATGGGTTGCCGGGCAAGGTGGTGGAGGCGGACACACTGGGAACGTTTAAGACTTATCTAGACAGCTATATGAACGGAGTGGGAATGGAGGGATACAAAAGAGTGGTCTAGTTTGGACCAGGGAGCGGCGCGGGCTAATTGTTCCTTGTTTCTCGTGGAAGTGGAAATGACTAGGGTTGGGAAGCATTTTCCGATCAGGGCCATTGTGATCTCCTGGACTCGTTTCGATCGCCTCAGGGGGTCGGAGAGGAATTTCCCAGATTTTTTTTTCCCCATATTGGCCCTGGGGTTTTTCACTCTGGGTTTTCGCCTCTCCCTGGAGATCACATGGTCTGGAATGGGGGGGTGGGGGTGAGTTAATAGGTTGTAATGAACAAAGCATCGTAGCTGTGGGGGACAGCTCGGTGGATAGGATATTGGTATGTAGATAGGCTGGAAAATTGGGCGGGGATCCTGGATTCAGGATTCAATCCTGGACCGGGGAGCGGCGTGGGCTTGGAGGGCCGAAGGGCCTGTTCCTGTGCTGTATTGTTCTTTGTTCTTTGTTCTTGTTCTTTGACTCTCCCACAGTGCGGTGCTCCCTGAGCACTGACCACTGACTGAGCACTTGAAGGGGCAGCGCTCCGAAAGCTTATGGTATTTGCTACCAGATAAACCTGTTGGACTTTAACCTGGTGTTGTGAGACTTCTTACTGTGCTTACCCAAGTCCAACGCCGGCATCTCCACATCATGACTGACCCTCCCACAGTGCGGCGCTCCCTGAGCACTGGGAGGGAGTTTCTGGGCAACAGGTCATGATTTTTGATTGAACATAATGAATTTCCACGCACATCTCACCATAACTGTGGGGAGGGGGGGACGGGGGGGGGGGGTGGGGGGGGGAGGGGGGGGGAGCATCAAAGATGGTGAACAATAAATCCACTGAGGGGGGAATTGAGGAGAAATCTATTTATCCAGAGAGTGGGGAGAGTGTGGAAGCCACTCCCACAGGGAGTGATTGAGGTGAATCGTGTTGATATGTTTAAGGGGGAAGTGGGGGAGGGAGCTGGATAAACTCATGAGAAAGGAATAGAAGGATACGGGAGTTCAGGTGGGAGGTGGAGTAGAGGGTGTAGGAGGATGGGACAGCACAGTGGTTAGCACTGTTGCCTCACAGCGCCAGGGACCCGGGTTTGATTCCCGGCTTGGGTCACTGTCTGTGCAGAGTCTGCACGTTCTCCCCGTGTCGGCGTGGGTTTCCTCCGGGTGCTCCGGTTTCCTCCTACAGTCCGAAAGACGTGCTGGTTAGGGTGCACTGGCTGTGCTAAATTCTCCCTCAGTGCACCCGAACAGGCACCGGAGTGTGGCGACTAGGAGATTTTCATCGTAACTTTGTTAATGTAAGCCTACTTGTGACGTTAATAAATAATCTTTTAAACATTTAGGAGGCTGGTGTGGGGGGGATAGGGGGGCAGGGGCAGGAACTCTAGCTGAGGGGCTGAGTGGCCTTTTGCCTGAGGCTTTACAGGCCTGATTCCGAAGAAGCAAATCGGATGTTGGTGTATTTGCCGGGAGTCCCGGCGGCCATTTTGAATGGTGCTTGGCCTGGTGGAGGGCAAACTGGCTGGCCTGATGAGGGCAGTGGGTGAGGGTGGGCAGAGAGAGGGGGTGCGTGTGTCAGGGTGGGGGTTGTGAGAAGGCCTCCGACATGCAGTTCAAGGTGGAATGGTGGGTCGGGTTTAGGAGATGTGTTGTCTCTGGGGATTGGATGAAGTAACCAGGTTTCAGTCCTTTCCGAGGCCTACACCACCCTGTTAATGAGTCATTTTGATTTGTTAACATCAGAGATTCCGGCCAGGGGTGTGTCTCAACTCTTCTCACTGGCGAGCCAGGGTCAAAGGTTTCTGTTTTACTTGCCGCCTGGGGAACCGCCTTGGCACAACAATGACCCCCTCCTCCCAAAACCCCACACCCTCGCGGTGATAAGCACAAAGGAATTGTCCAGTTCACCACAACCCCTCCACCCCCTGCCCGTTCAATACCTCGTGACATCTCAGAGTCCCTCACGGCCAAGGAAGGAGTTTTATTATTTTTTAAAGAGTGCTCACCGCTACAATTAAGGAGAAAGGGGCAGCCATTTTGGCACACAGCAAGATCACACATGTGATAAATGACCCAGATCTCTCCTTTGGGGGATGAATAACACCCTCCGACAGTGCAGCGCTCCCTCAGCACTGACCCTCCCACAGTGCGGCGCTCCCTCAGCACTGACCCTCCCACAGTGCGGCGTTCCCTCAGCACTGACCCTCCCACAGTGCGGCGCTCCCTCAGCACTGACCCTCCCACAGTGCGGCGCTCTCTCAGCACTGACCCTCCCACAGTGCGGTGCTCCCTCAGCACTGACCCTCTCACAGTGCGGCGCTCCCTCAGCACTGACCCTCCCACAGTGCGGTGCTCCGTCAGCACTGACCCTCCCACAGTGCAGAACTCCCTTGGCACTGACCCTCCCACAGTGCGGCGCTCCCTCAGCACTGACCCTCCCTCAGCACTGACACTCCGATAGTGCAGTGCTCCCTCAGCACAGACCCTCCAACAGTGCGACAGTCCCTCAGCATTGACCCTCCGACAGTGCGGTACGCCATCAGCACTGACCCTCCCTCAGCGCTGACTCTCCGATAGTGCGCCGCTCCCTCAGCACTGACCCTCTGACAATGCGGTGCTCCCTCAGCACTGGCCCTCCGACAATGCGGTGCTCCCTCAGCACTGACCCTCCCACAGTTCGGCGCTCCCTTGGCACTGACCCTCCCACAGTCCGGCCCTCCCTCAGCACTGACCCTCCCACAGTGCGGCGCTCCCTCAGCACTGACCCTCCCACAGTGCTGCCGCCAGGGTTAAAGGGGGAGGCAAGAGAGTTCCCATCTTCGGTTCCGGGGGGACCTGAAGCCACCAATCTCTGACTCCAAGGGCGAGAGTGAGGCCCCATTGGGGACCTGGGTCATCTTGGGTAATGCTCCCCTGATACCAACTTGACAGCCACTGGGAAGCTGAGTTGAAAGGGTCACTGGGAGTGGAGGGGTCACAATGTTTACCTTTGACCCTTGAGCTGCTAGGGAAGGTCAGGGTTCCCGTGGCAATGTGATGCCCCATGCTGTGCAATAGCTGGCTGACTCAATGACGGATGGCTCGATGAAGGTGGTTTCTTTTGGAGGAGCCCAGGGGCTGATGGGGTGCGGGGAGGGGTCACGGTGGGAAGCCCCAACCTTAGCGCGAGTCCCTTTCCCCCTCTTTCCCCTCCCCCCCCATGAACCTGCCTTACTCCAGGCTTACTGTTTATAAATCAAACGTAATTAAATCTCCCTTGACGTCTTTGTCCCCACCACCCCTTCCCCAACGCTTGTTCGAAAGGCGCCCCTTGTACGTGCCTCTCTGCATTCATCTGTTGAGGGATTAAACCTTAAATTAGCCAGTCACGAGTCATCCCAATGAATAGGCTCGCTAAAGATAGTGTAGGGAGAGGCAGGTAGGGTTACGGACAGCTGGGAGCTGGGCAGAGAGAGTGAGAGTGGGAGAAAAGGGAGAGCGAGAGACTGAGAGAAAGTGAGAGATAAAAGAGAGAGTGAGGAGAGAGAGAGAGAGACTGACAGAGAGGGAGAGAGGGAAGAAAAGAGAGACAGAGAAAAAGAGAGATCCAGAGAGAAAGAGAAAGAGAAAGTGAGAGAGAAAAGGGAGAGTGAGGAGAGAGGGGGGAAGAAGAGAGAGATAGAGAGAAAGACAGGGAGAGAGAGAAAAGAGACAGAGAAAGACAGAGAGAGAAGACAGAGAGAGACATAGAGAGAGAGAGACAGAGAGAGAGAGGCAGAGAGAGAGAGAGAGACAGAGAGAGAGAGAGACAGAGAGAGAGAGAGACAGAGAGAGAGAGAGAGGCAGAGAGAGAGAGACAGAGAGAGAGACAGAGAGAGAGAGAGACAGAGAGAGAGAAAGAGAGAGAAAGAGAGAGACAGAGAGCGAGAGAAGAGAGAGGAGAGAGGGAAGAAAAGAGAAACTGAGAGGAAGAGTGAGACAGAGAGAAAGTGAGAGAGGAAAGCGAGAGTGAGGGGAGAGAGAGACTGACTGAGGAGAAAAAGAGAGACAAAGAGAAAGAGGAGAGAGGGAAGAAGAGAGAGTGAGAGACAGAGAGGGAGAAAGAGAGACAGAGATGAATAGACAGGAAAGTGAGATGTGGCGTTTAACGCTTGTCTCCCTCTACTCTATCCTCCTCCCCTCCCCCTGTCGCCCCCCTCATCCACCCCCTCCG
This sequence comes from Mustelus asterias, assembly GCF_964213995.1. Taxonomy (NCBI): domain Eukaryota; kingdom Metazoa; phylum Chordata; class Chondrichthyes; order Carcharhiniformes; family Triakidae; genus Mustelus; species Mustelus asterias. Next base: position 77,094 of record NW_027590930.1, read on the forward strand.
CGCCCCACCCCCCCCACCCCCCCCCCACCCCCAGCCTGCCCCGTGTCCGGCAACGCGAGCCTCACCTCCTGCTCGTGGTCCCAATTCGACCCAGACCCTCTCCAAGCCACAACCCGACCCCAAACCACAACCCGGTTTTCCTGTGTCTGGGATCTTGCTATGCATCGGATACGCGAGACGGTTGAGTCACTGGGGTCAGAGAAGCGCTTCGGGAGGTCCATGCCGCCCACCCCTCCTGAGCATGGGATCGATATGGACCAAGATGGTACTGGAGGAGGCCATTTCACCCCTCGTGCCTGGACTAGCCCTTCGTTTGAAGGCTTTAATTTAGCCCCAAGGACTGGACGCTTTGAAGGAAGATTGCCGTTGCTGATAGGGCTAGAATCAGCCCGAACTGTCTCTCACTATCATTTCTCACCCATCCTCATAGCTCACAATATAAATTAACACCAAGAGGATCAGTGTTTGCAGTTCCGACTCCCACCCAGAGGCAGCGCTCTCCCTTGGCAGAAATGAGATTTGAAAATTGGGCAATGGGCGCCCCTTAGTGCCAGACTGAGGTATTACAGCCACATCATTGATAAAAATTACAAGAGGGAGAGAGAGACACTCAACTTGGGACCTCCAACAGTGCAGCGCTCCCCCAGCACTGACCCTCCCACAGTGCGGCGCTCCCCCGGCACTGACCCTCCCACAGTGCGGCACTCCCTCAGCACTGACCCTCCCACAGTGCGGCGCTCCCTCAGCACTGACCCTTCCACAGTGCGGCACTCCCTCAGCACTGACCCTCCCACAGTGCGGCACTCCCCCAGCACTGACCCTCCCACAGTGCGACGCTCCCCCAGCACTGACCCTTCCACAGTGCGACGCTCCCTCAGCACTGACCCTCCGACAGTGCGGCGCTCCCTCAGCACTGACCCTCCCACAGTGCGGCGCTCCCTCAGCACTGACCCTCCCACAGTGCGGCGCTCCCTCAGAACTGACCCTCCCACAGTGCAGCACTCCCTCAGTGTTCACACAAGCAATGGAAGCAGGAGTGGGCACCAGGCCCTTCGAGCCTACCCCGCCATTCAATACCATCATGGCTGATCTATATCGGCCTCAGTTTCTTCTCTGGGCTGTTTCCCCATCGCCCTTGATTCCTCGACCTATCAAATATTTATCCACCTCCACTTTAAATACTTCCAAAGATCCAGTCTCCAGCACCCTTTGGGACAGAGAATTCCAGAGATTCACCACCCTCTGTGAGGAGAAATGTGTTGTTCATAGAACGTATGAATGATTTGGAGGAAAATATAGCTAGTCTGATTAGCAAGTTCGCAGACGACACAAAAATTGGCAGAGTTGCGGATAGTGAAGAGCATTGTCAGAAGGTACAGCAAGATGTAGACCGGCTGGAGACTTGGACAGGGAAATGGCAGATGGGGTTTAATCTGGACAAGTGTGAAATAATGTATTTTGGAAGGTCCAATGCTTGTCGGAATTATACAGTAAATGGTCGCACTCTTAGGAGTATTGACGGGCAGGGAGATCTGGGCGGACATGTCCACTGATCACTGAAAGTGACAACGCAGGTGGATTAGGTAGTCAAGAAGGCATACAGCATGCTTGCCTTCATCGGTCAGGGCATTGAGTGTAAAAATTGGCAGGTCATGCTGCAGCTGTACAGAACCTTAGTTAGGCCTCATTTAGAATATTGTGTACAATTCTGGTTGCCTCACTACCAGAAGGACGTGGATGCTTTGGAGAGGGTACAGAAGAGGTTTACCAGGATGTTGCCTGTCTAGCTACGAGGAGAGGTTGGATCAACTCGGTTTGTTCTCACTGGAACGACAGAGATTGTGGGGTAGCCTGATAGAGGTTTACAAGATTATGAGTCGTATGGACAGAGTGGACAGTCAGATACTCTTTCCTAGGGTAGAAAAGTCGAGTATTCGGGGACATTCGGACGTTTAAGGGTGCGTGGGGCAAAGTTTAGAGGAGATGTGTACGAGGCAAGTTTTTTACTTGCAGGGTGGTGAATGTCTGGAACCCGCTGCCCGGGGAGGTGGAGGTACGATCACGGCATTTAAGGGGCAACTAGACGAATACTTAAATAGGATGGGAATGGAAGGATACGGACTCTGAGAGGCTGAGTGACTTGAGGCTGTTTTCGTTAGAGAGAAGAAGGTTAAGAGGTGACTTAATAGAGGCATACAAGATGATCAGAGGATTAGATAGGGTGGAGAGTGAGAGCCTTTTTCCTCGGATGGTGATGGCTAGCACGAGGGGGCATAGCTTTAAATTGAGGGGTGAGAGATATAGGACAGATGTCAGAGGTAGGTTCTTCACTCAGAGAGTAGTAAGGGCGTGGAATGCCCTGCCTGCAGCAGTAGTGGACTCGCCAACATTAAGGGCATTTAAAGGGTAATTGGATAAACATATGGATGATATTGGAATAGTGTAGGTTAGAGGGGCTTTAGATTGGTTTCACAGGTCGGCGCAACATCGAGGGCCGAAGGGCCACTACTGCGCTGTAATGTTCTATGTAAGTGCGTGCAGGTTTAGTTTAGGCAGGCATCATGATCGGTGCAGGCTTGGAGGGCCGAAAGGCCTGTTCCTGTGCTGTACTGTTCTTTGAAAACAGATCCAGAATATTTAGTGCCTCTTGATAGGACAACCCTCTCATCCCAGGAATTAGCCTGGTGAATCTCCTTTGGACTGCCTCCAGTTACCTTTGCCTGAAGATGTGTGATTTCTGAGCTGTGATTTTCTTCCTGGGTCTCTGCCTTTAATGTCCTAATATGCTAATGATCGCATATCATTATGATAATCAAGATGGCGCCGGATCGAGGCGACCTCTTGCAAGCTGCGCCCAGCATACCTTCTAATTCTATCTTTTACTCTCCTTCTGCGCTTCTAAAACTTTATTCTAACCCTTTTAAACTCTCTAACAATGTCACACCCTAGCTATGACTATAACATGGGTGGCACGGCGGCACGGTGGTTAGCACTGCTGCCTCACGGACCCGGGTTCGATTCCCGGCTCGGGTCACCGTCTGTGCAGAGTCTGCACATTCTCCCCGTGTCCGCGTGGGTTTCCTCCGGGGGCTCCGGTTTCCTCCCACAGTCCAAAGATGTGCGGGGTTGGGTTGATTGGCCATGACAAAATTGTCCCTTTGTGTCAGGGAGACTGGCTAGGATAAATGCATGGGGTTGCGGGGGGTAGGGCCTGGGTGGGATTGTGGTCGGTGCAGACTCGATGGGCCCAATGGCCTCCTTCTGCACTGTCGGATTCTATGTTAGCACTGCATTCTACACTCTCTCCTTTCCTTGTCTATGAACGGTATGCTTTGTCTATACAGCGCGCAAGAGACAATACTTTTCACTGTATGCAAATACATGCGACAATAATAAGTCAAATCAAATCAATGCTACTATATCCCTTTCAGATAAGGGGACCAAAACCGTACACAGTATTCTAGGTGCGGCTTCACCCACATCCTGTATAATTGCAACAAAGCCTCCCTATTTTTAAACTCCGACCCCTTTGTTTTCAATGTTGTTTGCCTTCTTAGCTGCTTGTTGGACCTGCTTTTCAACTTGGTAATAAAAACTGGATAAAAGTGAATGCTGGAATCTGAAACCAAATGTGAAAACACTGGAAAATCTCAGCAGGTCTGGCAGTCTCTGTCAGGAGAGAAAAGAGCTGACGTTTCGAGTCTGCCAGGTTTTCGCCCAATCTATATACCGTTGCAGAATCAGAATAGCTTCATCACAACCTGCCCTTCCACCGACCTTCCTGCCATCGGCAGGTTTGGAAACCTTACCTGCTCTCCCTTCCTCCAGGTCACTAATAGCTCCTTCCATCGGGAAACAAAGATACTAAACTCTGAGGCCACATACCAATCGACTTAAGAACAGCTTCTTCCCCACTGCCATCAGAATTAACCTGCCTTAGAAAATCGTAGAATCCCCGCTGTGCAGAATGAGGCCATTCGGCCCATCAAGTCTGCACCGACCACAATCCCACCCAGACCCTATCTCCGTAACCTCACACACTTACCCTGCTAGCCCCCCTGACACTAAGGGTCAATTTAGCACGGCCAATCCACCTGCCCTGCACATCTTTGGACTGTGGGAGGAAACCGGAGCCCCCGGAGGAAACCCACGCAGACACGGGGAGAACGTGCAGACTCTGCACAGACGGTGACCCGAGCCGGGAATCGAACCCGGGTCCCTGGCGATGTGAGGCAGCAGTGCTAACCACCGTGCCACCATACTTTCCTTCTCCCCTCTGTACTCTATGTACAGTATGCTTTGTCTGTATAGCGCGCAGGAAACAATACCTTTCTCTGTATACCAATACGTGACAATGGATCAAATCAAATCAAATCAAAATAGTGAACTATTGTGGGCCAAGAACTGATCCCTGCTGAATTCCACTGGGGACTGGATTCTGGGGCTCGACTCCGGATCCCACAACCTCTGAATGAGACAACCTGATCTGAACGGCCCTTCCTCCATGCCTTCGGAGAAATGCATCATCTCATTAATTGACCTAACCTTTGGGAGCTGGGACACCCCTCCCTTGGTGCGGTGTGTATGGATACCAGCGTCAACAACCATGTTCGTCTGCATTTATGTACGTCTGGAATCCCCAACTGCATGCACAGGAACAGGAGGAGGCCATTCAGCCCCTCTCTCTCTCTCGAGCCTGTTACACAGGAACAGGAGGAGGCCATTCAGCCCCCTCTCTCTCGAGCCTGTTACACAGGAACAGGAGGAGGCCATTCAGCCCCCTCTCTCTCGAGCCTGTTACACAGGAACAGGAGGAGGCTATTCAGCCCCTCTCTCTCGAGCCTGTTACACAGGAACAGGAGGAGGCCATTCAACCCCTCTCTCTCTCTCTCGAGCCTGTTACACAGGAACAGGAGGAGGCCATTCAGCCCCTCTCTCTCTTGAGCCTGTTACACAGGAACAGGAGGAGGCCATTCAGCCCCTCTCTCTCTTGAGCCTGTTACACAGGAACAGGAGGAGGCCATTCAGCCCCCCTTGAGCCTGTTTCACAGGAACAAGAGAAGGCCCATTCAGCCCCTCTTGAACCTGTTACACATGCACAGAAGGAGGCCATTCAGCCCTTCTTGAGCCTGTTACACAGGAACAGGAGGAGACCCATTCAGCCCCTCTTCAAGCCTGTTACGCAAGAACAGGAGGAGGCCATTCAGCCCCTCTCGAGCCTGTTACTAAGGAAAAGGAGGAGGCCCATTCAGCCCCTCTTGAGCCTGTTACACAGGAACAGGAGGAGGCCATTCAGCCCCTCTCGAGCCTGTTATGCAAGAACAGGAGGAGGCCATTCAGCCCCTGTCGAGACTATTATACAGGAACAGGAGGAGTTCCATTCACCCTCTCGAGCCGATCCTTCCTGTCAGTCAGATCAGGGTTGATCTGGATCTTAATTCCACATACCTGCCTCGGATCTGTAACCCTTAATCCTCCTTACACAACCAAAATCGATCAATCGCAATATATCACTCCTGAGGTGCATGGCCCAGAACTGCACAATACTCTGGTTTACATAGTTAGTCTCTCAGTGACTCTGGGACTGTTTCTGAACACAGTTACTCCCATCAGTGCAATTAGTCTCTCAGTGACCCCGGGCCCAGTATCTGAACAAAGTTACTCCCATCTGTACAATTAGTCTCTCAGTGTCCCCAGGCCCAGTATCTGAACACAGTTACTCCCATCTGTAAAATTAGTCTCCCAGTGACCCCGGGACTGTATCTGAACACAGTTACTCCGACCTGTACAATTAGACTCTCAGTGACCTCAGGCCCAGTATCTGAACACAGTTACTCCCATCTGTACAATTAGTTTCTCAGTGAGCCCGGGACTGTATCTGAACACAGTCACTCCCATATGTACAATAAGTCTCTCAATGACCCCGGGACTGTATCTGAACACAGTTACTCCCATCTGTACAATTAGTCTCTCAGTGACCCCAGGCCCAGTATCTGAACACAGTTACTCCCATCTGTACAATTAGTTTCTCAGTGAGCCCGGGACTGTATCTGAACACAGTCACTCCCATATGTACAATAAGTCTCTCAATGACCCCGGGACTGTATCTGAACACAGTAACTCCCATCTGTACAATTAGTCTCTCAGTGACCCCAGGCCAAGCATCTGAACACAGTTACTCCCATCTTTACAATTAGTCTCTCAATGACCCGGGGCCTGTATCTGAACACAGTTACTCCCATCTGTACAATTAGTCTCTCAGTGACCCCGAGATTGTATCTGAACACAGTTACTCCCATCTGTACAATTAGTCTCTCAGTGACCCCGAGATTGTATCTGAACACAGTTACTCCTATCTGTACAATTAGTTTCTCAGTGACCCCAGCCTGTGTCTGAATGCAGTTACTACCATCTGTACAATTAGTCTCGCAGTAACCCGGGCCTGTATCTGAACACAGTTACTCCCATCTGTACAATTAGTCTCTCAGTGACCCTGTGTTCCGGAAATGTGACAGTTACTCCCATCTGTACAATTAGTCTCTCATTGCCCTAGGCCCAGTATCTGAAAACAGTTACTCCCATCTGTACAATTAGTCTCTAAGTGACCCCAGGCCCAATATCTGAACACAGTTACTCCCATCTGTACAATTAGTCTCTCAGTGACCCCGGGACTGTATCTGAATGCAGTTACTTCCATCTGCACAATTAGTCTGTCAGTGACCCCGGGCCCAGAATCTAGACACAGTTACTCCCATCTGTACAATTAGTCTCTCAGTGACCCCGGGCCCAGTATCTGAACATAGTTACTCCCATTTGTGCAATTAGTTTCTCAGTGACCACACGCCCAGTATCTGAACATAGTTACTCCTATTAGTCCCTCAGTGACCCCGGGACCGTATCTGAACACAGTTACTCCCATCTGTACAATTAGTCCCTCAGTGACCCCGGGACCGTATCTGAACACAGTTACTCCCATCTGTACAATTAGTCTCTAAGTGACCCCGGGCCCAGTATCTGAACACAGTTACTCCCATCTATACAATTAGTTTCTCAGTGACCCCAGGTCCAGTATCTGAACACAGTTATTACCACCTGTACATTTGGTCCCTCAGTGACCCCGGGTGCAGTAACTGAACACAGTTACTCCCATCTGAACGATTAGTCTCTCAGTGACCAAGGGCCTGTATCTTAACACAGTTACTCCCATCTGTACAGTTAGTCTCTCAGTCACCCCGGGTCCTGTATCTGCTCCCGGTTACTCCCATCTGTACAATTAATCTCTCATTGACCATGGGACTGTACCTGAACACAGTTACTCCCATCTGTACAATTAGTCTATCTGTGACATCGAGACCACATCTGAACACAGTTACTCCCATCTGTACAATTAGTCTCTCAGTGACCCCGAGACCGTATCTGAACACAGTTACTCCCATCTGTACAATTAGTCTCTCAGTGACCCCGGGTGCAGTATCTGAGCACAGTTACTCCCATCTGTACAATTAGTCTCTCAGTGACCCCGAGACGGTATCTGAACACAGTTACTGCCATCTGTACAATTAGCCTCTCAGTGACCCCGAGACGGTATCTGATTCAGTTACTCCCATCCAATTAGTCTCTCAGTGACCCTGAGACGGTATCTGAACAGTTACTGCCATCTGTACAATTAGTCTCTCAGTGACCCCAGGCCCAGCATGTGAACACAGTTACTCCCATCTGTACAATTAGTCTCTCAGCAACCCTGTGTTCTGGAAATGAACACAGGGTCACTGAATGATCTCCAGGTGGAATTCTGACCAGAGTTCTGTACGTGGGAAGGTAACGTCCACCTCCCCCTTTGTGTCTGGGAGTGTGGGTGTTCAGTACGGGGAGAGGTTGGGTTTGTGGGAACAGACCCTTGGTTCATAACCCCAGGCACAAAACTCCCACCTCAGTCTGTTGAACATTGTCAGAAATATGAAATTCAGGAAGAGAGAGGGAGAGAGAGAGAGAGAGATAAACAGAGAGAGAGAGACAGAGAGAGAGAGAAACAGAGAGAGACAGAGAGCGAGAGAAACAGAGAAAGAGAGACAGAGAGTGGGAGAGGAATTCAGAGAGTGAAAGAGAGAGAGAGAGAGACAGAGAGGGAAACAGAGACAGAGAGAAACAGAGAGAGAGAGAGAGAGATAAACAGAGAGAGAGAAACAGAGAGAGAGAAACAGAGCGAGAGAAACAGAGAGCGAGAGAGAGAGACAGAGAGGGAAACAGACAGAGAGAGACAGAGACAGAGAGAGAAACGGAGAGAGAGGCAGGGAGAGAGACAGAGACATAGAGAGAAACAGAGAGAGAGAGAGAAACAGAGAAAGAAAGGGAGACAGACAGTGAGAAACAGAGAGAGAAAGATAGAGAGCGACAGAGAGAGAGAGAGAAAGATAGAGAGCGACAGAGAGAGAGAGAGAAAGAAAGACAGAGAGAGAGAGACCGAGAGTGAGAGACAATGAGAGAGAAAATGACAGAGAAAAAGAGAGAGAGAGGGAGAGACTGAGAGAGAGAGAAAGAGTGAGAGACAGAGACAGAGAGACAGAGAGAGTGAGAGAGAGAGAGAAAGAAAGAGGGAGAGAAAGAGAGAGAGGGAGAGAAAGAGAGCCAGGGAGAGAGAGTGCGAAAGGGAGAAAGAGAAAGAGGAAAAGAGATGGGGATGGCAGAGGGAAAGAGAAACGGAGAGAGAGGCAGAAAGAGAGAGAGAGAGAGAGAGAGTTTGACAGAGAATGATAGAGAGATTTAAAGAGAGAGAGAATGAGCAAGAGTGCAAGAGAAGAAAAGAGAGGTAGCTAGCAAGAGAATGAAAAAGAGAGAGCGAGAAAGAGCGAGAAAGGGAGAGAAAGAGAAACGGGCAGAGAGAGGGAAAGAGAGCGAACAAGACAAGCAAGTGAGAGAAAGACAGTGAGGGAGAGAGAGAGAGAGAGAGAGGTGGAAAAAAGAAAGATAGAGAGATAAAGCCCCAGGGTTAGTAGGGGTGGGGGAGCTGGGTGTGGGGGGGAATGTTGTACTCGGTGGGAGGCAGGGGGGAGTGTCCCTTTAAGAGTGAGAGCAAGAGTTAATAAGAGAGTCAGAAGGGAGAGACAAGCTGGGGCGGGGGGGGGGGGGGGGTCGAGGAAGTGTGCGGGGGTTGGGGGATTATATTTTGGAATGGAAGAGAGCTGATGACACAGAGAGAGAGCGGGAGAGAGAGAGAGTGTGTGTGTGTGGGAAAGAGAGAGGCAGTGTGTGTGTGTGTGTGTAAGACAGCGAAAGAGTGAGTGTGGGTGGGAGAGAGAAGAGAGAGAGGGAGACTGGAAGAGATAGCTGGTTCTCGGGAAGGTAAGAAATTTAATTCTTGAAGGGGTTGGTCTTTTGTTCATTCATGCAACCCCCCCCCCCACCCCCGCCGCCTGCCGTCCCACCCCCTCAACATCCCCGTTGGTGTTGCCTGTTCCCAAGGGAAGCTCTTCAAAAAGAAATCTGGATTGGGGAATGGATGTCAGAGACGGGATGAATCCTGAATGGGAGCATCGTTCAGTATTCCACCTCCCTCTGCACCTCAACTCCAGAATTTACCATTCCACACTCTCCCTTCCTTTCCCCCCCTCTCTCCTTCCCCACCTCCAAATCCAAGTCAATGCCCCCACCTGCATCGACTGAACCCCCTTTGCATTTATTTTAACAATCATAGCGCCAACACTCCTTCCCCTACCTCCGCCACCGCCCCCCCTGCACACTCACACTCACACACACATCCCCTCCCCCTCTCCATGCCTGACATGTCAGGTCAGGCGTCAGACTCCGCGGAGGACTGGGCTATTCGACTGTGGGGGCCACAGGGAAAGCGGGGCTCTCGCCCGGCATGAGGCATGGGTTTGGGGTTAGAGGTTGACTGACAGCTCTCGGACGCCAAGGCTGTGCTGTGTGAGTGTGGATGGCGCTCCCTCAGCACTGACCCTCCGACAGTGCGGCGCTCCCCCAGCACTGACCCTCCCACAGTGCGGCGCTCCCCCAGCACTGACCCTCCCACAGTGCGGCGCTCCCTCAGCACTGAACCTCCCACAGTGCGGTGCTCCCTTAGCACTGACCCTCCCACAGTGCGGCGCTCCCTCAGCACTGACCCTCCCACAGTGCGGTGCTCCCTCAGCACTGACCCTCCCACAGTGCGTCGCTCCCTCAGCACTGACCCTCCACAGTGCGGCGCTCCCTCAGCCCCGACCCTCCCACAGTGTGGCGCTCCCTCAGCACTGAACCTCCCACAGTGCGGTGCTCCCTTAGCACTGACCCTCCCACAGTGCGGCACTCCTCAGCACTGACCCTCCAACAGTGCAGCGCTCCCTCAGCACTGACCCTCCCACAGTGCGGCGCTCCCTCAGCACTGACCCTCCCACAGTGCGGTGCTCCCTCAGCACTGACCCTCCCACAGTGCGTCGCTCCCTCAGCACTGACCCTCCACAGTGCGGCGCTCCCTCAGCCCCGACCCTCCCACAGTGCGGCACTCCCTCAGCACTGACCCTCCCACAGTGCGGCACTCCCTCAGCACCGACCCTCCCACAGTGCGGCACTCCCTCAGCACTGACCCTCCCACAGTGCGGCACTCCCTCAGCACCGACCCTCCCACAGTGCGGCACTCCCTCAGCACTGAACCTCCCACAGTGCAGCGCTCCCTCAGCACTGAACCTCCGACAGTGCAGCGCTCCCTCAGCACTGACCCTCCCACAGTGCGGTGCTCCCTCAGCACTGACCCTCCCACAGTGCAGTGCTCCCTCAGCACTGAACCTCCCACAGTGCGGCACTCCCTCAGCACCGACCCTTCCACTGTGCGGCACTCCCTCAGCACCGACCCTCCCACAGTGCGGCACTCCCTCAGCACTGAACCTCCGACAGTGCGGTGCTCCCTCAGCACTGACCCTCCCACAGTGCCGCGCTCCCTCAGCACTGACCCTCCCACAATGCGGCACTCCCTCAGCACTGACTCTTCGACAATGCGGCGCTCGCTCTGCACTGACCCTCCTGCATTGTTAATCACCGTTGCGCTTTGAGTGAATTCACCCTGGATTTACTGAATATGGTGGTAACTTAAAGGGACGCACACACACATACTCGCTCCGTTATGACGAGTTCAGAACCAAATGCCCGCGCGTGATCCTTTCTTTTCTACCTCAGGGAAAACTGGGAATTCCGCAAGATGCCTCTGGAAGAGGGCTGGATCAAAAAGACCGAGGATATCTCGGCCGTTTATGTCATCAAGGAAAAGTTGGGCGCGTGAGTGTTGCAGCCCCGGGGAGGGGGGGGGGGGGGGGGGCAGGGAGTGGGAGGGGATGGGGGGAGTGTGCGGGGCGGGGGGTTTAAAGAGCCAAGGGTGCTGAGTGAGGGAGTGAGTGTGGGAGGGGGAGAGGGGTTGGGGGTCCAAGAGGCAATCGAAATGGATCGCGGAGCGGGAGTGGATTTGGGAACTTGGATGGGGCGGGGCCGGGGGGAGGTTGCAGGCCGGGAGAGTGGGAGGGGGAGTGGAGGAGAGATGGCGGGAAGGTGGGGGGGAGAGAAAGAGAAGGGGAAAGTACGAGGTGGGGGAGCCAGGTCGGGGGGGGGGGGGGGGGGGGGGGGGGGGGGGACGGACGGACGGAGGTAGAGGCGGTTAAAGATTGAGCGAGAGACAGTGAGGGGAGGGGAGGAGGGAGGGAAGAAGGGGGTGAGGGGAGGGAGTGGGTGAGAGGAGGGGGTGAGGAGGGAGAATGGGGGCACGAAGGGGAGTGGAATTGAGGAGCGGCTGATGAGGGAGGGGTGAGGGGGAGAGGTGACGAGGGAGTTGAGGAGAGGTGGAAGAGGGGGAGGGAAAGGGTGGGATGAGGAGGGAGGGGAGGAGGAAGGGAGGGGAGGGAGCTGAGGGAAAGAAGGGAGGGGAGGGTCGGAGGGAAGGGAGGAGAGGGAGGCAGAGAGGGGTGAGGGGAAGGAGGGAGGGAGAGAGAGGTGAGGGAAGGATGGAGGGGAGGGAGGGTAAAGGGCGGTGGGGGGGGGGTTGCGAAATGGTGTGGAATTGGGAAAGGGCGATGAGGGAGTGCGGGAGAGCAGGGAAAAGGAGTGAGGGAGAGATGAGGAGAGGAAATGGGGGTTTTGGGGAGGGTGAAGGGGAAATGGGGGTTTTGGGGAGGATGGGGAGGAAATGGGGGTTTTGGTGAAGCTGGGGGAAATGAAGGTTTTGGGAGGGTGGGGGAGGTGCATTGCCAATGTCTGTCTGACACCCCCACACTGGCTGCTCTCCACTGCCTCCTGCTGATGGGCTCCAGTATTGCACAGGAGTCCAGGACAGAGAGCAATTCCCGCCTGATGGACACCCCGTCCACCCCCCTCCAACATCCAATCCCACCAGATTCCGCAATGTGGGTAGATCTGTCCCCTGGGGCCAATGTCCCCTGGGGCCAAGAGGTTTGGGAAACTGGGTAAAGGACGGGAATACTCCCAGCCCAAACGTCAGCGGATCATCTCGGGCCCACAGTCTGGATGTTTAACCCCACCCTCCCCAATTATACATTGTTAAAATATTCCCAAAAGATGTGAGAGGGAGAGAGAGAGAGAGAGGGAGAGGGACAGAGAAAGAGAGACAGAGAGAGAGTGACGGGGAGGGAGAGAGGGAGAGAGACAGAGAGAGAGAGAGACTGAGAAAGAGACAGAGAGACAGAGGAAGAGGGAGAGAGAGAGACAGAGAGAAAGAGAAACAGAGAGAGAGAGAAACAGAGAGAGAGAAACAGAGAGAGAGAAACAGAGAGAGAGAGCGAGAGAGACAGAGAGAGAGAGACAGACAGACAGACAGACAGAGAGAGACAGAGAGAGAGAGAGAGAGACAGACAGAGAGAGACAGAGAGAGAGAGACAGACAGAGAGAGAGACAGAGAGACAGAGAGAGAGAG